>NC_037669.1:50312425-50421612 GCF_003255815.1 Theropithecus gelada
GGAAACCTTTAAAAAAAAAAAAAAAAAAAAAAAAAAAAAATGTATATAGAAAATCCAAAATAATGTATGGCTAAACTTAGAATTAATACGTGAATTTAAAAGTTCAGAATATGTGCTCGCTTAGGCAGCACAGATACTAAAATTGGAATGATACAGAGAAGATTAGCATGGCCTCTATACAAGAATGACACATAGATTTGTGAAGTGTTCCATATTTTTACAAAAAAAATAGAATGAATAAGACCTAGTATTTGATAGCACACTAGGGTGATGATAGTCAATAATAATGTAATTGTACATTTAAAAATAACTAAAAGGGTTTAATTGGATTGTTTGTAACACAAAGGATAAATGCTTGAGGTGGTGGATACCCCATTTACTTTGACGTGATTATTAGGCAGTGCATACCTGTATCAAAATATCTCATCTACCCCATAAATATATACGCCTACTACATACCCACGAGAATTAAAAATACATTTTTTAAGCTCAGAATATAAAATGAACTGTATATTTATACACCAGGAACAAATAATTAGAAAATGAAATTTGAAAAACAATCTACTTTCCTTACCTTTAACACACTTTAGATGCCTAGGAATACATTTAATGAAAGTGGTGTAAGACTTTTTCTCATACAAGTATACACAGTGTTCTTAGGAGAAATTAAAGACAAAATGAATGGAGGAATATACTGTGATCATTGACTGGAAGATTCAGTATTGTCTCCCAAAGAAAAAGACATCAATTCTCCACAAATGGGCCTATAAATTCAATGCATTTCCACTTAAAAAATGAGGAGAAATGGAAAACGAGCAGGATGAGTGCAGGTGATGCTGGGGCTTCTCTACTGGGGTGGCAGCAGGAATGGGGGGAATGTTTGTGCGTCTGGTCTGGTAGCTGAAGGCTTGGGTTTTTAATGGCTCAGAGCTACAGGAAAGATACCTTGTACTTTCCCAAGTTGGTACTGAGACCCCAGCATAAAGCCAGGACCTTTGAAGAGATCTACCCTCAGTGAAAGGGGGACTTAGAAAATATTCACCCATCTATCAGGGAGCTAAAACAAAAGCTTATCTGTCTCAACTCAGCCTCCAGTGGTCTCCTTTGAGGATTTGTGATCTAAGATGTGCCCCTTGTTTCTGGTGAACGTTAGAATTTTTAATACCACCATGGTTCTGGAATCTTTGAGCCAAGATCGGTATTTAGAATACCATGGGGGTATTGTAAATTCTAACGAGTGTTGTAAATACCCATAATCATTGGTATCAGGGTAATGATACCTTGGCAAGCCCCCAGGGGAAGGAATGGAAAATTCTCTCTGGACTCTGGAGCCCTACAACCAGGCTGAATAGAATTCCCACAGTTGAAGCCCCACTAAAGATGAGCTCACAATCCAACAATTACCAACCACACGAGGAAACAGTCTACTGTAAGGGAGAGTCATCAGACACCCAGGCAAAAGAAATACCTCCCAAGAGTTTGAAATAATGGAAAAATAGAATAATAGATGAATGTTCAAAAGATTTAAAATTATTAGAAACATAAGGAGCAACAGAAAAAGAACAAAATATAAAAACAGAACAAATATATAAGCAAAATAATCAAAACTTTCAAGAGCCATAAATGTACTGTTGGAATTAAAATTTGGAATGGGTATTAGACTAATAATTATGGTATTACTTTGTAAGGTGGGATATAGTACTTTTGTTATATAAGAAATAGGTTCCTATTTAGAAATGCATATTGAAATACTTAAAGGTGAAATTGCATTATGCCCAGGATTTGTTTTAAAATATTTCAGCATAGATAAAAATAAATGGACTAAATATGGCAAAGTGTTAATGATTGTTAAAACTACCTATTACGTAAATCCAATTCATTATACAAGTGTTTTTCAAACTTTAGTGTGACACAGTCACCTAGAAGGCTTTTCGAAGCACACATTATTACATCTGACAAAGGATTTGTATCCAGAATATATGAAAACTCAGTAACAAGGAAACAAACAACCCAACTTAAAAATGGGCAAAAGCTTTGGCACTTCCTCAAAGAAGATATAGATGAATGGCAAGTTAAAAAAAAGTGCCCAACCTCATTAGTCGTTAGACAAATGCAAATTAAAATCACAGTAAGATACCTCTGCACATGTATTAGCATGACTAATTTTTTTTTTTTTTAATTGGGAGACAGGGTTTTGCTGTGTTGCCCAGGCTGGTCTTGAATTCCTGGGCTCAAGCGATCCTCCTACCCTGGCCTCCCAAAGTTTTGGGGTTATAGGTATGAGCCAAAGTGCCCAGCCTAAATTTTTTTGTTTAAACCCTAACTGATACTACCAAGTGCTGATGAGGATGCAGAGCGATTGAAACTCTTTTACATTGTTGATGGGGTGCAAAATGGCACAGCCACTTTGAAACAGTTTGGCAGTTTCTTATACATTTAACCATATTCTTGCCATACCACCTAGCGATGCCATTCCTGGATGAAACAGAAGCTTATGTTCAAACAAAAACCTGTATGCAAATGTTTATTAAGGCTTTATTCAAAATCACCAAAAACTGGAAACAATACCAATGTCTTTCAACAGATCAATAGCTAAACAACTGGTACATCCATTCGATGCTACCCAAGTTGTCCGTAAAAAGACACAAACTTGGCCGGGCGCGGTGGCTCAAGCCTGTAATCCCAGCACTTTGGGAGGCCGAGACAGGCGGATCACAAGGTCAGGAGATCGAGACCATCCTGGCTAACACAGTGAAACCCCGTCTCTACTAAAAAAAAAATACAAAAAACTAGCCGGGCGAGGTGGCGGGCGCCTGTAGTCCCTGCTACTTGGGAGGCTGAGGCAGGAGAATGGCGTAAACCCAGGAGGCGGAGCTTGCAGTGAGCTGAGATCCGGCCACTGCACTCCAGCCTGGGCGACGGAGCGAGACTCCGTCTCAACAAAACAAAACAAAACAAAACAAGACGCAAACTTCTGATACACACGACACTATGGCTGAATCTCAAATGATTATGCTAAATTTAAGAAACTGGACTCAAAAGCGTACATACTGAGTGATTCCACTTACATGACATTCTGGAGAAGACAAAATGATAGAGACTGAAAACAGATAAGTGCTTGTGGGGAACAAAGGATGGCTCAGGGACTGACTACAGTGGAACATCAAGGGAGAATTTCGGGGGCCTATAGAAATGCTCTAAAACTTGGTTGAGGTGGTGGTCAGGAGACATTTTCCAAAGTGCATCAACATGCTCACCACAAAGAGTAAATTTTACTATATTTAAATTTTTATTTATTTTTATTTTTTATTTTTTGAGATGAAGTCTCACTCTGTCACCCAAACTGGAGTGATGTGGCGCGGTCTCAGCTCACTGCAACCTCCGCCTCCCGGGTTCAAGCGATTCTCCTGCCTCAGCCTCCCAAGTAGCTGGGATTACAGGCGTCCACCACCATGCCCCGCTAATTTTTGTAATTTCAGTAGAGATGGGGTTTTGCCATGTTGGCCAGGTTGGTCTCGAACTCCTGACCTCAGGTGATCCGCCCACCTCGACCTCCCAAAGTGCTGGGATTATGGATATGAGCCACCGTCCCCTAGTCTAAATGTTAAAAAGTGGAGACAAATATAAGTTAGACTAATATACTAATATACACACACTTACAGATTCCTGGAGCCCACCCCCAGAGTGTTTGCTTTTTCAGGTCCTAGTTGGGACCAAGAATTTTCCTTTCTTACTTCCCTTTCCTTCCTCCTTCCCTCCCTCTTCCCTCCCCTCCCTCCCCTCCCCTCCCCTTGCTTTCCTTCTTCCTTTCCTTTCCTTCTTCGTTTCCTTTCCTTCTTCCTTTCTTCCTTTCTGCCTTTCCTTTCCTTTTCTTTCCTTCTTCCTTTTCTTTCCTTTCCTTTCCAAGTAATTAGAAAATGAAATTTGAAAAACAATCCAATTTCTGTAGCTTTAACACACTTTAAATGCCTAGGAAAGGCAATGCCTTGAAAAGGAAATGCCTTGCCTTGCCTTGCCTTGCCTTCCCTTCCCTTCCCTTCCCTTCCCTTCCCTTCCCTTCCCTTCCCTTCCCTTCCCTTCCCTTCCCTTCCCTTCCCTTCCCTTCCCTTCCCTTCCTTCTTTCTCTCCCTCTCTCTCTCTCTTCTGTCTCTGTCTTTCTCTCTTTTTGAGACAGAGTGAGGGTCTCACTCTGTCACTGGAATGCAGTGGCACAATCACAGCTCACTGTAGTCTCGACCTCCCAAACTCAAGTGATAGCCCCACCTCAGCCTCCCGAGTAGCTGGGTCTGCAGGCACATACCACCATGCCCGGCCAATTTTTGCATTTTTTGTAGAGATGGGGTTTTACTATGTTGCCAAGGCTGGTCTTGAACCCCAGGGTTCAAGTGATCCACCTGCCTCAGCCTCCCAAAGTGTTGAGATTACAGGCATGAGCCACTGTGGCCAGCAAAGAATTTACATTTCTGACAAGTTCCCCGGTGCCGTGGGCCTGGGGACCACATTTTGAGAATCTCTGCATCATACTGTCCTACCTTCTATATGTTTGAAATGTATGAAAGATTTTCTACTAACTTAAAAGAAGCAAAAAAGGCAGATTTCATTGCAGATTAGACGTATCTTGGAGAGATAAAGAAGACATGGAAAGTATGAGAGAAGGGTGGATGTGGGTCATGGAGAATAAAATGGGAAGTCCTGAAGTACATCTATTAAGCTTTTAAAAAGAGAGAGAGCTGATGGAAACAATATTTGAGGAAACACGAGGGAGCACTTTCTCGAATTAGAGTGAAGGAGGACAGACTTATCTCAGGCTGCCTAGAACACTGGAGAATGTGATTCGTAAACTGTAAAGTGCGGTCCTCATGAGGAAGCATTAATCTGGTCCACCCAAGATTGAGTTTCCTCTCTGTCAGAGCTGTCTCACATGAGCTGCGGTGCCTGCATGTGAGAGAGCTCCCCGTCCCAGCAGGTATGTAAGCACAGCCCTGGGTAGTAGAGTCAGCAGAACTGGGTTCTAATGCAGATTGCACAACTCTCCAGCTGTGTGACGATGGGCATGAGTTGGCCTTCTCTGAGCCTCAGCTTCCTTATCTGTACAGTGGAATAATCTGATCCATGGTAACACCATTCACAGGGTTGTTGAGACAGTGAACCACAGAATGGCTGTGAAGCTCCCAGTGTATAGTGTAGTGCCCAGAGAATGTTATTCAGCCCCAAGAGCAGGGGCCAGGCTTTCTTTGGGAGGAGCAGCCGTGATGATTCTCCAGCAGAGAATCAGGTGGAGCTGGTGGCAGGAGGGAACCCATCTTACAGGCCACGTCCATGGAGTAGAAAATAACCAAAGCAGAGGAGGTCTGCAGGCATGGAAATGAAAGTGGAACTCGGCCTTTCCCTCTTTCTCCCCTGCAGACGATGGGCCCTACTCCAAAGGAGGCAAGGACGCAGGAGGGGCCGACGTTTCCCTGGCATGCCGCAGACAGAGCATTCCAGGTAATGAGGCTTCCCTCATTCCCTCTTTTTCTGCCCTGAAGGCACAGAGAGCCCTAGGTGGGGGTCAGACGGCAACAGCTTTGCCACTAACTTGCTCTGTGACCTTAGACCAGCCAGTTAACCTGTCTGATTCTCCTCTGTAAAAAGGAGATGATCATCACCCAGGTCTATGTAGCAGAGTGCCCTACTAACCAGGTGCTTGCCTCACTTGTCTTGGAGCTGGGGGCCTGGGGTGGCCCCAGCTGCCCACTCAAGCCCCCATCCCCATCTGTCGTCAGAGGAGTTCCGAGGGATTACTGTGGTGGAGTTGATCAAGAAGGAAGGCAGCACGCTGGGCCTGACTATCTCAGGTGGCACCGACAAGGATGGAAAGCCCAGGGTCTCCAACCTGAGACCTGGGGGACTTGCGGCCAGGTGAGAAGTGGGCTTGGCATGGCAGCAGGAGGTGGGTGCAGAGGCAGTGATGGGACCCCAGGGTCAGTGGAAAATGTACTGAAGGCCTTATGCAAAGCAATCAAGCAGCTGTTTCCAGGAGCACCCATCGGCTTGGTGTCTGCAGAGGGAAGGCCTCCAATGGAGGCTGTAATTCTAGACCCTGGCTTCTCTTTTCTTTTACACCAGGGGCTTGGCCATAGCACCCCACAGTCACCAGGCCATATCTGCCCTCCAGGCCCTTGCATATGCAGTCCTCTATGTCCAAAAGCCTGTTCCCCGCAGCATCCTTCTGGCACACTCCTCTTTACCCCTCCACACTCAGCACAGAGGTCACTGCCTCCAGGAAGCCCTCCCTGACCCCAGGCCAAGGCAGCTGTGCTGCTCTGTTCCTGAAGCCCCACATACACATTTCTGCACACATTGTCCTGATTTCCCCTGTCATTTGCCCCTGTGGCTCCCTTGGACCAGGAGGCCTGGGAGTTAGCCTCTCAGTCACTGCATCCCTGGGCCTCGCACAAGACAGGTGCAGATAAATGTCCAATTGAACAGAAGGAAGGTTGGTGGCGAAAAGCCAGGAGGAGCGTTAGGGAATAGCAAAGGATGTAATGATCTGGCCACTCTGCAGGCTCATCTGAGACACCCCTGCACAAGGAAAAGCAGGCAGACCAGTGTAGAGGGAAAACCTGGGATCTGGGCATCAGGCTCTGCACTCTTTTACTTGCTGTGTGACCTTGGACAAGTGTCTGACCTCTTTGAGCCTCAGCTTTCCCGTTTGTGAAATGACGATCCAGTGATCATAAAGATTCCAGAGGAGGGTGGGTGTGAATGCCAGGACTGCATGGGCCAGCACCTATTACCATGCGTGCCCTGGCCTTCCTGCTCCAGGAGTGATCTGCTGAACGTTGGTGACTATATTCGGTCTGTGAATGGGATCCACCTGACCAGGCTCCGCCACGATGAGATCATCACCCTGCTGAAGAATGTGGGCGAGCGCGTGGTGCTGGAGGTGGAGTATGAGCTGCCCCCGCCCGGTGGGTGCCCTTGGACGGGGAACTTTCTCCACTGCCTTGGTCGCGGGTGGACACGGCTACCTCCCCACCAGGGCCTGGGTGGTGGGGATCGTACCAGATGGAGTGGGTGGAACCTGGAGACTGGCCACAAGCATCCATACCTCACCTAGGGGCTGAGCCTACGACCGCAGTATGCTGTCACTAGGAGGCGGTGGGACTCTATAGCCAATGTCATTTTACATATTTAGTTTCCAGATGCTTTTCCTTTAGCGGGGAAGGTTTTGGAAGCATTAGCTGAATAAGTTGTTCCCTGGCCTACCACACCCACACTCCACTGCCCTGCACTAAGTAGCAGCGGTGTAGGGTTTCACCTAGCTTGAGATTTTCAAAGTTGGTCTAAAGTCATGAATTTTGAGTAACTGTCTGGAATTCAACCCTGGCCTGAGCCTACCAGCCATGGACTCAAGCCTGAGTTCTGCCGTCATCTCTGTGAGCATGGGCAGGCCCTTTCCTCTCTGTCAGTGGTGGGCTAAGTGGGATTAGGGGAGAGGGTCCCCCTAAGCCTCACTTATTCGACCTGTAAAATGGGCAAGGGTTTATCCTCCCTGTAATCTCTGTGACTGATCACCCAGTCCTCCTGGAATGAGCTTTGGGCACATCTGCTGGCCTGAAGATGCAACTGAGGGACTCAAAGGAGTCCTCCATTTCTCCCCAGCTCCTGAGAATAACCCAAGGATCATTTCAAAGACAGTGGACGTCTCCCTCTACAAGGAGGGCAATAGCTTTGGCTTTGTCCTTAGAGGTCAGTGAAAGAATTGCCCTTGGGATTGGGGCAGCAAGAAAGAGGCTAATACTAATTCCATGTGTGCACTGTTTTGCTTTGAATGTAATTTATGCATATCTCAGTTCTGACTTTAAGGAACACAGGACCGTTAAGGTAAGTATTCAATGGGAAAATTTGCCAAGCAATGAAGTATGCTTGGCTGGGGAGAGTGAGAGGAGACAGTTGTACTGGAAAATGATGGTGAAAGCTGCTACAGAGATTGAGAACAAAGTTTGGAGCTTCCTAGAGATCAGGGAAAAGGGGAAATAAGGTGAGGTCACAGAAGGGAGGCAAGCCATTTAACAGAGAGAGGACTTTGGTCATGTTACCCACCCCGTGTACCATCTCTTGGGAGGGGGTATTTATTGTTGGTGTCTCATAAGAGGGTCCATGAATAGCAAGGACAAGGTCCTCAAACAGGTTTTACTGAAGGAGCCTGCTCAGGGGCTGTGTGGGGGCCTCTGGATGGGAAGGGGTGGGTGAATGATTCCTGCTTCTTGTCAAATTCTGTCCAGGAGGTGCCCATGAAGATGGGCACAAGTCCCGCCCGCTTGTCCTGACCTACGTGCGGCCCGGTGGCCCTGCTGACAGGTGAGCTGAGGCAGAAGAAATCCACACACTGCATTGACCTGCCCCAACTCCCCTGCAAAGAGCGTGGAGCGGAGTCACCATGCCTGTTCCCCAGATGAAGAGACTGAGGCCCTGAGGGAGCACTCCCTGCCTAGTGTGATTCAGGGAGTTGCTGGTGGAGCCGGGATGTAACCCCAAATGAAGGAAACCTCAACCCCTTTCTTCTCCAACATCCTGCTGTCTCGGGGGCTGGGGTGTTTGGAGAGGGGCAGCCTTGGTGTCGTTCTTCCCTTTCCTGCTCCTTAGTTTTCCCGTCTATGGAATGGTCCCTAAGAGTTGCTATGAGAGATTTGGAGGCACGCTGATTGGTCACTGCTGTAGCTGTCTGTGACTCAGTCTCCTGGGTCCTGGCTGATCGACCCAGCTCGGCCCCGCCTGCGCCCAGCCCGGAAGGACCAGGAGGAGAGAATATGGGGAAAGAACATGTCCAGTTCCCAGTCCCTGATCCCCTGGCCTCCCCAGTGGGAGATTCCTGGCCATTTTAAGAGAAGCCTGGAACGGCCTTGTCAGAAATCTAAATCTGTCCTTGGGACAGGGCCCTGTGATGAGCTATTCATAGAACCCCCTAGAATAGCTTTGGCCACCTGTTGGGAGAGGCGTTCCAGGCTGGGGATGTGACCCAAACTGAGGTGAACGCTGCTAGGGCCCCTCCCCTGGCCCCTGCTGAGTTATTTCCCAGGCGCGGGTTGTCATCAGGCCAGAATCACTGCTGAGAAACCAGGATGAGGGTGGAGCAATGGGAAGGGACCAGGATGGCTCAGACTAGCCCCCAATGCTGTGTGGCATGGGCACAGCTCACACCCTCTCTGGGCCCTGGTGCTCTCATTTGCCCCTGAGGCAAGAGTTGGGGGCAGCACTTGAAGGGCACCCCCAGCTCAGACATTTCAGGGTTCTGCACTGAGTCTGTGAATTACTACACACCCAGAGGAGTGGCAGGCGGCAGAGGCGTCCCATCCTGTCTTCATCCCCCCTTGCTTTATGCAGCTCCCCACCCCTGGGGTGGCTCATTCCTTCACTCACTCATGCGCCCCTTCACCCGTCCCCTCCTCTCCTTCCTCCTCCACCCACTCTCTGCTTCCTTCATCCTCCACGCCCCCCTTCCCAGCGCCCTCCCAGACAGGCTGTGCCCAGTGCTGCTGCCGGGCCAGGCTGGTGACCGGCCCTTCCCTGCAGGGAGGGCTCCCTGAAGGTGGGCGACAGGTTGCTCAGCGTCGATGGAATCCCGCTGCATGGGGCCAGCCATGCCACCGCCCTGGCCACCCTGCGGCAGTGCAGCCATGAGGCACTCTTTCAGGTGGAGTATGATGTGGCCACCCCTGGTGAGTTGGGGGCCTGAGTGTATGGGTTGAGGCAGAAGGAGGCCTGGGATGGGGGGAGGCAGCAGTGGCCATGGATCTTTACCACTGCAAAGGCTGCATGACCTTGGGACAGTCACAGCCTCTCTGGGCAATAAATAGTATGTGCTAGGCATCGGTTGATGCGCTGGGGATGCAGTCTAGAACAACGGAATTGAGGTCTCTGTTCTCACGGAGCTGGCGTTCTGGTGGGGAGAGGACAGTATCCAGAACAGAGAAGATATGGTGTATGTCAGTTGGCAATAAGTGCTGCGGAAAAAAGAGAAGAGGCAGGGGAGAGAGGTGGGACAGGCTGGGGGATGGTCTCTAAGTGGGGGAGTGAGGGAATGGGTGAGGCAGGGAATGTCCAGGAACAGCATTCCGGGAGGGCGGAACAGTAAGTGCAAAGGCCCTGAGGCAGGAGCATGGCCAGAATGGTTGGTCACAGTGAGGAGGCTGCCGTGGTTGGCACAGGTGAGTGAAAGGAGGTGAGGGCAGAGCGGGGTGAGGTGGAAGCTGGGAGGCCATAGGAAGCGGCAGCAGCTGTCCAAGCGAGAGCTAACGGACTGAACCAGGCTGGTGGCTAAGGAGGGAGAAGACGTGGGATTCAGGAATATGATGATGGTCCAGCTGGCCTGATCTGCTGAGATTTGGACATGGGAGGTGGGGGCAAGGGCAGGAGCTAAGGGTGCGGCCAAAGTTTCAATTTCCAGCCACTGGGTGTGTTAATGGAGGTGCCATTTTCTGAGATGGGGATGGATTGTAGTGAACATTACAGTTTAGTGCTGGTATACCGCAGGCTCTTAATAAACTCAGGCAAATTCATATCACCCAACAAAGCCCTGGGATCACAGCCCCTCAGACCTGAGCTCCTACCCCTCCTCCACTGCTATCTTGTCTGTCAAATTAATATAACACTTGGTAGAAGATAAAAGAACAAAGAAAAAAAGAATTAAAAAATTATGTTAATCAAATGGGTTTAACAGTTTCTTCCAGGCACAAGGGTTAAATCAAGATAGTAGAGTGAGGCTGGGGAGGAAAGTGCTTGATATTTGCGTTTCAGACTTTTTTTCTCCGTCATGCCAGACACGGTGGCTAATGCTTCAGGACCCTTGATAGTGGAAATAGTCAAGACACCAGGGTCTGCCCTGGGGATCTCGCTCACCACCACCTCCCTCCGGAACAAGTCGGTCATCACCATTGACCGCATCAAGCCAGCCAGCGTGGTGGACAGGTAAGGCACACCTTGGGTACTGCCACCATGGAGGTGTGTACAGGGGAGCGGCGGCCCAGAACTTTGTCTGGCCTGGATCAGCCTCCACCTTTGCTCCCCTGCCCAACCAGGAGCGGAGCCCTGCACCCTGGAGACCACATCCTGTCCATCGATGGCACCAGCACGGAACACTGCTCGCTGCTCGAGGCCACCAAGCTCCTGGCCAGCGTGTCGGAGAAGGTGCGGCTGGAGATCCTGCCTGTGCCCCAGAGTCAGCGGCCACTGAGGCCCTCAGAGGCAGGTGGGTCCCCTCAGCAGATCTCAGGGCCCAAACCTGGGCAGTCATGAGGCCTGAGAGGCCCGGGACCAGAGCCCTGGGCAGGCTGGGAGGAGCGGGCTAAAATGTACTAGGACAAATCTTCATTTGCACAGGGAAGCTCAAAACTATCAAGAGCAGCCACTGAGGGTAGGAAGGTGGGGCAGAGAAACAACTTAAAGGTTTGAATTGAGCCTGCTGGCATAGATGCTCCCAAAGCTGGTTTCATCACAGGTTGCATTAATAGGAGTATAAGGGCTAGAATGAGGGAGGGAACAGTCCTGTGATCTCTGCTACTCAGAGCTTAGATCCTGGGCTCTTCTCAAGGACCCTCAGCAGGTCCAGAGGAGGCAGCTGGGAAGGTAGAGAGGGCCTGGAGTTTCTCCTGTGAACTGTCAGGGTCTCCCAGCTATGAGCAGGGAGCTGGGTGCTGGGCATTTCCAAGAGCAGAGGAAGTGGCTGGTCTGAGGGTCCAGAGGGCACAGCTGCGGCCAGGGGCAGGGTGGAGGGTGGCCACAGAGGGGCAGCTTTCAGCTCAGAGCAGGAAAGCACCTCCAGCAGACCAAACCTTGGGCCTTGAGTGCAAGTCCCATCTTTGCTCCCAGCAGCTGGACAACTGCCTTTCCCTCTCTGGGTCCCAGTTACCTCAGCCATAAAAAGGAGGGAGGACCGCTAATGCACAGACATGGGGGAGGCTGAAGGAGATAAAGGACAGGGCACCGCCCAGGCCTATAAATCCTAGCCCTAAGGGCAGAGCTGGAGGGTGAGGAAGGAGTCTGTCCACCCCACCCTTTGCAAACCCCATCTTCTGGAAGAGAACGGAATCCCCCACATCTGATTGGGAGGACAGTCCTTGGGGAGAGTCCACCTCCATGGTCTCTGCCAGCTTCTGAAGAAGCCGCACTGAACCACAGTCCAGGGGCTGATCAGGGCGACATTAGGGCTTGGAACAGTGTCATTCATTCTCGTACCGTTTATTGAGCATCTGCTGTGTGCCAGGTTTGGTGCTGCGGCCTGCATGCCTCGTTCCTTCTTCGTGACACATCTGTCCTCCCACTTTACAGGGAAAGCTGAGGTAGCATTGCAAGGCTACGCATCTGCTTACAACCCCTTGACTCTCACTAACTGAGCTTCTACTAAATGCCAGGCACTGCTCCAAGCACGTTATATTATTAACTCATTCTAATCCTCCCCATTACCCTAGGAGGTGGCCACTCTCTTTGTCCCATTTTACAGGTATAACACTGAGGCACAGACAGGCCAAGTGACTCCTCCAGGTCCCACAGTTGGTCAGTGACAGAGCTGGGATTTGACCTAGGCAACTGACTCCAGAGTGGGCCAAGCCCTGGGGAGGGGTCTGTGGAGATGTGGCTCAAGGAGACAGAATCAATTGGCTGAGACTGTTGAGTCCTCACCTGTCCATCAGTGCAAGAGGAGAGCTGGCCTGGGGCAGTCTGGGAAGAGGTGTTGTATGGTGGTCAGTTTGGAGGATCAGGTGGAGGAAGCAGGGTCTCCTAGGGGGTCGGGGTGGGGGTGTTCCCTGGGAACTTGGAGCAGAAGTGCAAAGAATTCACTGTGGATAAGGCTGGGAAGGGTTGCAGCCTGGGAACGGGGAGCAACCTCAGCCCGTGGTGCACTTCAGCCTTGGCCAACCCAGCAGGGAGCCCTGGAGCAAAGGCTGTCCTGGAGAGTCCAGCGTGGGGCAGAAATAGCCAGGCCCTAGTGCCCCTGACGCTCAGCCACTGGCCGAGGCTGTCTGGGCTGCAGAGCCACTGCATATCCCCAGAGTGCTGCAGCTGGACACTGTCTGCCAGCTGCACTCCTCACCAGTTCTTTCTTGGAGAAACTTCATGGGCAGCACTCATAGCTGTAAACCTTTCTGGCTCCAGGGCAGATGCCTGTGTTCAAATCTCTGCTCCACAACCTCCCAGCAGTGGGCCTCGGCCTGGCCTCCTTTCCCTCTCCTGTCCCTGCCTCTCAGGCTGCCACGTGGCAGCAGCTGCACTCTGAACACAGTGCCCAGCACATCATAGGCGTCTGGGACACGTGAGCAGATTACTAAGTGCCTTGCCTGGCTCAGGGGAAGCGCGAGGATCTTCTGGTTCCTGCTTTCCTGGCTTCATAGTGCCCTCAGCCACTAACACCTGCACCTCTCTTTCCTCTTTCTCCGCTGGCTACAGTGAAAGTGCAGAGGAGTGAGCAGCTGCACCGCTGGGACCCCTGCGTGCCCTCCTGCCACAGCCCCCGGCCCGGCCACTGCAGGATGCCCACCTGGGCCACACCTGCTGGCCAGGACCAAAGTCGATGTAATGTGCCTGCCCTGCTGTAGCTCGGCCAGTCTTGTAGCCTTTCCTAGGGAGGGGTGATGCCTGTTGTCTAAGGGAAGGAAACTCAGACTCAGAGATTAGGGAGCTAGGTGTGTTGATGCACGCCTGTTGTCCCAGCCACTCAAGAGGCTGAGGCCGGAGGATCGCTTCAGCCTGGGAGGTTGAGGCTGCAGTGAGTCAAGATCACACCACTGCACTTCAGCCTGGGTGACAGAGTAAGACCTCAACTAAAAAAAAAAAAAGAAGAGATTAGGTGACCTGCCCCATTGTCATCTAGCATTCCAGTGGCGAGATTGGCCCTTGTCCCTAGTAGCTGAGTTTCACAGGGTCTATGGAAACCCTACAGTCTTTGAGGCCCAGAGAGGAAAGAGACTTGCCTGAGGTCACACCATGAGTAACTGATGTGAAGGGGGAAGGCATCCCCATCTCTCCCTGTGGTTGGGTGGCTTCCCAGCACCCACTGTATGGCGGGGTGGAGAGCCTCGGCTGGGGTTCACGGGGCTGTGCTCTCATCTCCCCAGCCTTGTCTTCAACTCCCTTTTCCTCGCCGACCTTGAACCACGCCTTTTCCTGCAACAATCCCAGCACCCTTCCCCGTGGATCCCAGCCCATGAGTCCTCGAACTACAATGGGGCGGAGAAGGCAGCGAAGAAGGGAACACAAGAGCTCGTGTAAGCCGTGGTCTCTTCCCTCCTCCTTGGGCTGCCTGTATGTCTGAGAGTGAGGCTTGCCAAAGGGTGTATGTCGGGGCAAGGGGAGGTATTTTGGGCAGAGCTCCAGGTGTATGTGTGGGAATGTCAAATAACATGACTGGAACACCAGGCTGTCATGGATGGCTGGGCAGGTTGTGCACTGCACAAGAGGACCACTGAGGGGTGCCAGTTACTTTGTACACTCTTATTCTTGTATTTTTATTATGAAAAAGTCCTAGGACTTGGTGATAAAGTCCTTGAGGAAAGGAAGTCTTTTCAGATTTGCGCGAAGATTTCACATTTTTTGCCATTCAGTCCTGATTCATTCATGGATAAAGTCTCAGTGCTGCATTACTCTATCCTTACCACCTTGCTGCCATTTGTTAATTTCCCCTAAGAGAAAGACATGGCCTGAGACTAGCTGTCCAGAATGTAATAATTTCCAGTCTTACTTCTCTGCTTATTTATTATTCAAAATTTCCCTTTTGAAATGAAGATATTTACATATTAAGAAAAGTAAATCAATAGAAGACAAATAGTAGTGAATGATAAGGCAGGAGCCATGTGGAAGTGGCAAAACACAATAATGCTTAAAATTTCAAAACCCTTCTTGGGAAGAATCTTTCCTTTGTTGATGCACAAAGGGTTCTCAGCCTCTTGCCATATGAGCTGTAGAGGCCTCCAGGAAGGACAGAAGATCAAACTTGGCCCTTTGAGATAGAACCAGATGAAAGAAGAGATGAGTACAGGTCACCTGGTGTCTGAAAAAAGCTAAATATGGTTCTATACTTCCTGGCAGCCAAGGGGAAATGGGAAAGAGATTTCAGAATCAGATCAGAGATAAAATATACCTCTACTAACCATCTTTCCTGGCCACGAAAGTGAGGAATATGTAGGTGAAAAGATGCAGAAGTGCTGCTCGTAGGCAGGGGATGTGGAGACTGGAGGCTCTTGTGACTCTTCTACCTGTCTCCTTCCTAGGATGTGTAACTAAGAAAGTACTATCATTATTACTATTGATAATAATTTATTAAGTAATTCAACCAAAAAATTTGACCTCTTACCTACCATTTTTATCACTGGGGATATAGTAGTGAAAAGGAAAAAATAGGCCAGGCATGGTGGCTCACGCCTGTAATCCCCACACTTTGGGAGGCCGAGGTGGGCAGATCACTTGAGGCCAGGAGTTCGAGACAAGCCTGACCAACATGGCGAAACTCCATCTCTACCAAAAATACAACAAATTAGCCAGGTATGGTGGTGCACGCCTGTAATCCCAGCTACTCTGGAGGTGGGAAAATCACTTGAACCTGGGAGGTGGAGGTTGCAGTGAGCCAAGATGATGCTGCTGGTGAGCCACCCTGGGCAACAGAGTGAGACCTTGTTTTAAAATAAATAAATAAATACATATAAAAACACAGTATACCTAAAAACATAACATATTACACATTTTGTAATGTATAACATACAGTATAATTTAATAATATATGACAATAATATAATTAGTAATAAAATAAAATACTAAATAAATTTTGTTTAATAATAAATTACTTCCAAGATTCATATTAATGATGCAAATATATTTCACATATGGAAGGTAAAACAATATTTATTAAATAACGTTATGCATCAAATAGTTAAAGATAGAGTTGCCATGTCACCCAGCAATTCCACTCCTAGGTATATGCCCAAAAGAAATGAAACACGTGTCATCTCCATCTAAAAATTTATACATGAATGTTCATAGTAGCATTATTCCCTGTAGCCAAATGCTGGAAGGAATGCAGTATCCACCAATGGATGAATGGATAAACAAAATGTGGTATATCCATACAATGGAATATTATTCAGCCACAAAAAGGAATGCAATTCTGATACCTGCAAAGCATGGATGAACTTGAAAACATTATGCCAAGTGAAAGCAACCAGTCACAAAGGCCACGTGGTGCATGATTCTGTTTATATAAAGTGCCCAGAACAGGCAAATCCAGAGATAAAAGTAGATTCGTGGTTGCCTAGGGCTAGGGGACATAGGAAGATCTTCGGGGATGGCTGAAGGGAACAGGGTTTCTTTTGGAGTTGATGAAATGCTCTCAAATGCGTTGTGATGATGTTTGCATAACCGTGAATACACTAAAAACCATTGAATTGTACACATTAAATAGGTGACTACTGTGGTATGTAAATTATATCTCAATAAAGCTCTTACCAAAAAGCAGAGTGACATAATATAATAGATACTACAGTAGATCACAGCACAATAATATAATAAAATGACACTACTCCTAGAACCTGTTTTACAGCATGACAGTCAGTCCCAGCCACTATCTTCCCTAGTCCTTGCCGCACCCCACGAGGTGGGAATCACGATCCCATTGTTCAGATGAGGAAGCCAAGGCTCAGAGTGGGCTGTGATCTAGCCTGGTCCCAGATTGAGTCAGGGCTCCCACTTCCTTGCGCTCTGGCTCCAGTGCCTCGGGCCCTGGGATGGGCAGGCCCTGGCAGGAAGACCTCGGTGGGGCGACTCACCTGAATGCTGGGCCCACCTGTCCTACAGTGTCGCTGGCCTCCAGCACAGTGGGGCCGGGCGGGCAGATTGTGCACACGGAGACCACGGAGGTCGTGCTCTGCGGAGACCCCCTCAGCGGCTTTGGCCTCCAGCTCCAGGGCGGCATCTTCGCCACGGAGACCCTGTCCTCCCCACCCCTCGTGTGCTTCATCGAGCCTGACAGCCCGGCTGAGAGGTGAGCCTCCTGCCCCCTCCCTACTGAGCCTGCCACTCTCCAACTGAGAGAAACTGAGTCACAGCACCAAGTCCTAGCTTCACAAGCACATCACTTAACCGTTGCATCAGCCCCAGCACCAGCCCTATTTTACAGATGAGAAAACTGAGGTTCAGAGAAGCTAACTCACTTGCCCAGGATTACGCAGCTTACCCATGGAATCCCAAGGCTTGAACCCCTGTCTGCCTGAAGGCAGAGTCCCCTATATATACGTCTTGTAAGGCTCATGGCATCATTCCCATTGGACAAACAGAGAAACTGAGGTCCAGCAAGGTCCAGCCCTTAGCCAGATTCCTGAGGATACACAGGTGGGCCAGGGCAGAGCTGAGAGTCACCCCAGGCCAGGAGGTGGGGCCCAGGTTCAGTCCTGCCCTGCATGACATTCTCTCCCAGTGTACCTGTCACGGAGCCTCTTCTCTCTGCTGGGCCCCCTGGGTTCAGGTGTGGGCTGCTGCAGATAGGGGACCGTGTCCTGTCCATCAATGGCATCGCCACCGAGGACGGGACTATGGAGGAAGCCAACCAGCTCCTTCGGGATGCCGCACTGGCCCACAAGGTCGTGCTAGAGGTGGAGTTCGATGTGGCGGGTGAGTGAGTGGCTCGAGCTTCCTCCTCATATTTCAGGGCCCTGCACCCCTCCTCTCTTTATCCTGCCTTGCGGGTGCAAACGCTCCACCCTATCCCCCTCTGTGCTCAGTGCCCTTCTCCCAGGGGCTTTGCAGCTTATGGTGGGAAGGGAGGCCTTGGCGTGGGAGGGAGAAGTTTCCACACAAGGCAACTTTTGCAGAGGGGCAGGACCGGGTGGGGATGGGGATGGGGAGCTGAAAATACTCCAAGTTCCTTCTCAGCATGGGTTAGGCAAAGAACCTCGAACAACAGTTTGGGTCAGAATTCTGCTTCTGTGATCTCGACACTGTGTGGCTTTGGACAGAAGAGTCCCTCCACTCTGTCTCCCCATCTGTAAATAGTGGATAGAATCTTTTCACTATAGGGGTGGTACTCAGGTTAGGTGAGACATACGCCCAAGAGAAATGAAAACGTGAAAATACCCAGCCACGGCCTGGCACATAGTAGGTGCTCAGGAAATATATGCTAGATTCACAACCGGTTGTTAGGCTGTGGGGAGCTCCCTTCCCGCCCACCACACCAGCTGACAGGCATGAGGCCTGGTTCCAGCCCCGACTCTGGTGGGTCTGACTAGAGCGAGTCAGTTGTTTTGAGCAAATCTGTCAGCTTACTCTGCCTCAGTTTCCTCCTCTGTTGGGAGGAAGCAGGAGGATGGGATTAGGACTGTGACTTTTGGGGTCCCTCCTAGCACAGCCAGAATGGGCATGGGGCTGGGGTTCGTGAGGCTCCTCCTCTGGTCCTCACGCCGGTCTATGTCCATCCACCCCAGAGTCCGTCATCCCAAGCAGTGGCACGTTCCATGTGAAGCTGCCCAAGAAGCGCGGCGTGGAGCTGGGTATCGTCATCAGCTGTGAGTCTGCCCCGCCGCCTGCCCGGGAGCCAGCTCACCTGCTGGGGAGAAAGAGCTCTCCAAGCTTGGACCAGCATTTCCATGGCGTGACACCCTGCAGGGCCCAAGGAAAAGGCTTGGGGGTGTGGGGAGGCTGGCTTCCGTGGGACCCAGCTGCGTGTTCTCAGCAAGACCCCAGCTTCCCAAAGCCTCAGCTTCCCGTTCTGCACCATGGGAGTCCCCTGGCCTCGTGGGTCTCTCGGGGGGCTTGTGGGGGGCCCATGGTGAGAGAACTTTGGAAGGTGACAAATATGCAGGCTGGGTTTGGTTTTCTGCCTACTTCTGTGTTCCCAGAGCCCAGCAAAGGCCTGGAACACAGTAGGTGCTTAATTCATGTTTGTCAAAGGAATGAAAATGAGGAGTGCAGAAGAAAAACGTAGAATGGGTGAGCATGGGAAAGCCCTTCCGTGGCTCCCAACTTATTCTGAGTAAAAGCTGAAGGCCTCGGGCCCCAGTGAGGCCCTCTGTGCTCTGGACCCCATGACCTCTGACCTCATCTCCTGACTCTCCCCAACTCAAGCCCTCCAGCCGCAGCCGGCCTGGCTGCTCCCTGCCATAACTGCCCCTTCCTGCCTCTCGGCCTTTGCATCTGAGACTGTTCCTCTGGCCTCTTCCCTACCTCCTTCAGGTCTTTGCTCAAATGTCACTTGACAAGGCCTTCCCCGACCACCTGACTGAACATTTACCGCCCTCGACACAGGCCCGTTTCTCAGGTTTCTCCGCAGCTCACTTCATCAACGTTTAAATGTTGTTGATTGTGACCACCACTGGAGTGCCAGCTCCAGGAGGGCAGGGAGAGACTGCTGTCTGTTTTGTTCACTTCTGTGTCCCCTCCCCAAGCACACAATAGAGCCTGGGTGCTGACCCTGAGCCCGGTGCTGGGAACAGGCACCAAGCGGACAGCCCCTCTCCACAAAGAGCTCGCAGTTTGCTGGGGGATGGGCGGAGCAGGAGGAAAGAAGAGCTGGCATTGGAAGGGCCATGCTAGATCTTGTGCCTGCGTTATCTGATTTACTCTCACCACATCCCCATGAGGTCTGCAGTGCCACCCCCATTTTACAGGGGGAAACTGAGGCACAGGGAAGTGAGCTGATTTGCTCACAGTCACCCAGCCAGGAAGCAGTGGGATCAGAATGTGAGTAGGACCAGTGACTCCGAGTCCACACTCAGACCCCTGGGCCTCGCCACCCCACCCCAGGCTGAGGCCACCAAGGTCAGATTCACGGTCTCTTTTCCTCCAGCGGCTAGCAGGAAGCGAGGGGAGCCCCTGATCATCTCCGACATCAAGAAAGGCAGTGTGGCACACAGGTAGGGGCCCTGGGGCACAGGAGGGGAAGTAGCCAACAGCGGTGAGTATAGCACCTGCATGCACCAAGCTCCTTCCATCCCCTCTCCCCGCTACTCATGCAGGACGGGCACCCTGGAGCCAGGCGACAAGCTGCTGGCCATCGACAACATCCGCCTGGACAACTGTCCCATGGAGGACGCCGTGCAAATCCTGCGGCAGTGCGAGGACCTGGTGAAGCTGAAGATCCGGAAGGACGAGGACAACTCTGGTATGGCCCTCACACTGCCCTCCTACTTCCAGAGGCCCACCCTTTGACCAGTGGGCTCTCAGCTTGCAATTCAGGGCTCCCTCTGGCCGTGGAAGGGAGGGTGGTGGGTGCTGCTGAAGGCTGGCTGGAATTTTGAACTAATGAAGGAGGGGGCAACACCACAGACTTCTCACTGTCCCCGGCGTCTGGGGCCCTCCAGAGCCTCTGTGAGATGGACAGGAGTTTGAGACACTCCTGTAGCCTCCATGTCTAGCATCAAGCCTGGCAGAGGAGACCTACTGGGTGCAGCTGGTGGACAGNTTTTTTTTTGAGACAGAGTTTCGCTCTGTCGCCCAGGCTGGAGTGCAGTGGCCGGATCTCGGCTCACTGCAAGCTCCACCTCCTGGGTTCACGCCATTCTCCTGCCTCAGCCTCCCGAGTAGCTGGGACTACAGGTGCCCGCCACCTCGCCCGGCTAATTTTTTGTATTTTTTTAGTAGAGACGGGGTTTCACCGTGTTAGCCAGCATGGTTTCGATCTCCTGACCTCGTGATCCGCCCATCTCGGCCTCCCAAAGTGCTGGGATTACAGGCTTGAGCCACCGCGCCCGGCCGATGTTTCTTTTCTTTACTGGTATTTGGGCAGAAGATGGCCTCAGGGTCCCCAGGTTGTGCTACATTAGATCAGAGCATGAGTGACTGGGTGAATGAATGAATAACTAAGTATGAGTGAGTGAGGCCAAGGCTTTAGGGAGCTGGGGGTACCCCCAGCTCCTGGTCCTGCCCCTCGGGGGCCTCCTCCTCATGGGTCCCTGTGCTTACAGACGAGCTGGAGACCACGGGTGCTGTCAGCTACACAGTGGAGCTGAAGCGCTATGGGGGCCCCCTGGGCATCACCATTTCGGGCACGGAGGAACCTTTTGACCCCATTGTCATCTCAGGCCTCACCAAGCGTGGCCTGGCTGAGAGGTGAGCTGGGGCTCTGTGGGGACACATGGTGGGCTCAGGGAACACAGGAAGCAAGAGCTGGGGCTGTGGCAAAGCCAAGCAAGATTCTGACCTCTGTTCCAACATTGACACTGTGGGTGACATCGGGCCAGTCACTTGCCCTCTCTGAGACTCAGGTCTGCATTTGTAAAAAGAGTGTCAGCCCCTGCCTGCCAGGGCAGAGGCCCATACCCCAGCAGACCTCCTGGCCCCAGGTAAGCACTGGGCCAAGGTGTGTACATCTTCCTGCTCCCTCCCTACCTGTGTCTGGAAGGTCAGCCCTGCAAGGCTAGTTGGAGCGCCTGCTGTGTGTGGAATAGGATGGGGCAGTGCCCCAGTACCCTGGTCCCAGCACTGCCTAGGGCTTTCCTGAGGCATTGGGGGACTGTCTCTGCTGCCCCTAGACTCTGAAACTGTGGCAGCTGAGGGAGCTGTAAGAATGGAGCCCTGTCCCAGGGTGAGGTGGAGGTCAGAGATGGAACCCGACCCCCAGTGTGGGTGAGATCGAGCCTTCTCCCCCTAGCTGGGCAAGGATGAATCCAGCAGGCAAGGAAGCGATGAGCTCCCAGCACAGCGACGAGCGGGCTGTAAAAGGAGAGCCTGGTGGGGGCTGCAGGGGCAGGAGGCGTCCCAAAGGAGGGCACCGCGCAGGAGGGGCAGTGGCTCGCTGGGTGGGGAGAGGATGGGAAGGATTCTGGGGCTTGGACCCTGCTCCTGGAGCACCCCCTGCTGGACACCTGGCAGACTGTAGAGGTCAGTGTGGGACCTTCTGACCCCAATGTCTTCATCAATTCCAGCATGTGCTGGCACCTACTGTGTGCCTGGCCCCTCTGTCCTGGATGCTGGGGCTGTACAGACAACCCTCCTGCCTTCGCCGGGCTGATGTAGCTCAGTGCTGTCCAACTGCAATATAATTTGAACCACAAATTTAATCAGACACTTTCTAGTAGCCACATTTGCAAAGCAAAAAGAAATGAAATTCATCTTAAATATATGTTTAGTTCAACATGTAATCAACATAAAAACCATTAAGAACATGTTTTATATTCTTTTTAATATTACATCTTCCATGTCTGGTGTGAATCTTCTGCTTTCAGCACATCTCAATTAGGGCAGTCATATTTGAGGGGCTCAGCAGCCACCTGTGGCTGGTGGCTCCCATACTGGACACCACAGCTCTGGTCCCCTCCCTGAACCCACCATTCCCTGCCTCACTCACTGCCCTCGTCCCCGGGGAAGTGCAGGGCAATGCCCAAGCATGACTCTCCAGGAACTCCCATCTGGGGTGACATCTACAGCCCCAGGGGTTCAAGATCCCCAACCTAGTCCTCTGCCTCCTTTTCCTCTACCTGGCTCAGGTCACTCTGAGCGCCTGCTACAACTTCTTCCCTGCTCAGCGCTGGCTGCTCCTCAGAATCACCTTCCTGCCCCACCCCCACAGGTACTATTTAATTGGTCAGATGTGGGGCCCAGGCATCTACATTTTCAAAAAGCTCCTCAGGTCATTGTAATGGGTGTCCAGGTAGAAAACCACTGGGCCACAGCAGTGCTGCTGCCTGGCCTCGCCAGCACTTCATGCCCTACTGTGAGGTCTGCTGGGTGCTGGTGATTATGCCCATTCTCCAGGTGGGAAAACTGAGGCCCCGGAAGGGGCAATGGCTACCAAGGGTGTCTGCTGGAGGGAAGTAGGAATCCATTCCATTCATTCACTCCTCAGTTATGATTTGATAAAAAAATTAGTATTACCACCCCCATTTTACAGATGAAGAAACTGAAGCTTGGGGGTTTAAGAAACTGGCCCAAGATCACATAGCAAGTATTTGGCAGCTAGTATGTGGGATTCAAACCATTCTCAAAACCTGTGCTGGACACTGGTTCCAGAACCTAATTTTACAGTCAGGTGGGAATCCCCTCCCAGGTTCTAGATTTTATATCTCTATTAATGTGATCCAAGATCATACTTGTGGCTTTTGTTTTGTTTTTGGCAGCTGGGTTTAACTGGGGTCAGCCAGACTTCTGCCTTGTGACTCTCCTGGGTTCCCTGAGGGCAGACCACCACTCTGAGGCCCTGAGTCTCTAACTCCCTTTCTCCACCCTGCATCCACTCCTCAGGACTGGTGCCATCCACGTGGGGGACCGCATTCTGGCCATCAACAGCGTTAGCCTCAAGGGCCGGCCGCTGAGCGAAGCCATCCACCTCCTGCAGGTGGCTGGAGAGACCGTCACACTGAAGATCAAGAAGCAACTAGACCGTGAGATTCGCTTCATGCCCTGGGAGCCACCCAGCAGGTTTAGGAAGGGCAATCCCTCTGTGCCAGGCTTTGCCTGCACACCCTCACAGAGTCCTCACTGCAGCCCTGTGGAGGCGGGCCTGCGACGGCAAAGGAGATAAGACTCAGAGAGGGGAGTGATGAGCCCAAGGCCACACAGCTGGCGTGGGGCAGAATCTGGGTCTGAGCCCTGTTCTTCATTACTTCCTGCCTCTTAAGGTGCTCACGTGTGTATGCTTCATGGCCATAACTCATGCATTCCTCAGTTGCCCCTGAATATGTCCCCATGCCGTGGTAGAAAGGCCACCATAGGCAGTGGAAGGGGCCTGAGCTAATCCAGGCTCCACTGGTGCTCACTGCGTGATCTCCGGCGTGCTGCTCAGCTTCCCCGAGCCTCAGTTTTCCCATCTGTGAAACAGGTTTGCTTATTAGTGTGCCACAGCCATATGTCAGCTCAGAAGGGCTTGCTGCCTGTGAGTTTCCAGACCAGGCTGAAATGCAGATACTGAGGCTCACTGTGAGTGTCTCTGAAGTCAGAAGTGACACCTCCCTCTCCTCCCAGGCCCCCTCCTACCCCGCAAGTCGGGCAGCCTCAGTGAGACCAGCGATGCTGATGAGGACCCAGCAGAGGCCCTGAAAGGAGGACTGCCAACAGCCCGCTTCTCACCGGCTGTGCCCAGTGTGGACAGTGCTGTGGAGTCTTGGGACAGCTCGGCCACAGAGGGTGGCTTTGGGGGCCCAGGTAACACCTTGGGGCTCTTGGACAAGTGACACGCTCTCTCTAGGCCACCCCAGCTGCTGGGCCTGTGCAGGACTATTCGTTTGCCTGTTCCTCCCTCCTGTTCTCCTCTCCTGGCATCCTTTAGGGGCCCTTCCTGAAGGAAGACCTGATTTGGCTCCATAAGCTGCTCTCAGGGCCCCTTGCTCCTGGGAGCATGGGCTGCAGCCATATCTCTTGACTTAGAACCATGGGTCCCATGCTGGCTGCTTAGCTTTCCCCATTGTGAAGTTATGGACAAAGTTGGTCTTTCTTCTACTGTTTCCTTCCTTCCTAGCCCAGTGTCTGGCACACAGTGGGTGCTCAACAATGTTCATTCCATCCAGTTGAAAATATGGAGGCCAAAAGCCCCCTCCCACCCCAGCCTACAAGACCCAACGTGGGGCAGACACCTCTGGGGCTCCCTCCCCAGCCAATGCATGTTGAGACCCGGAGATGGCCTCAGGGAGGCATCTGAGTCTGGTGGGTGACCAGCTGGCCTCAATGACCCAGAGCCACTGGAACTCCCCATGGTCCAACTCAGAGGACTGAGGGGGTGAGGGGGGTGATGCCTCTACGGGCTGTAGGTAGCTGCCAGCCCATTCTTGCCTGTGGACACCTGCCCTCCCTGGGCCTCAGCTTCCCCATCTCCAGCTCTCTGTCAGCATCTCTCAGCTCACTCCCTGGGACTGGACCTTCAGAGCTCCCAAGGGCAGGAAGTGGAGGGGGAGCCACATGTTCAGCCTCCTTCCCTGGCAGGGTGATGGCCAAGCCCAGGCCGATGGAGTTGAGACAGAGTCGCAGAGCCCTGGGCATTAACTTCTGGATGACCAGGAGCTCCAGGGAGATTCTGGGAGGCAGAGGCCCTCAGAGGGCTGCGTAGACGCAGGCCCAGAGAGGAGCAAAGACCTCCCCAGGGTCACTCAGCACAGCTGGAAATGGGGCAGGCAGGAGGGCAAGTAAGGCCGCAGAGAACACAGAGGCCCTCTCTCCACCACCAGGGTCCTATACACCACAGGCAGCAGCCCGGGGCGTGACCCCCCAGGAGTGGAGGCCTGGCCGGCTGAGGAGCAGCCCCCCCACCACCGAGCCCCGGAGGACGAGCTATACCCCAACCCCAGCTGATGAGAGCTTTCCAGAGGAGGAGGAGGAGGAGGATTGGGAGCCACCAACGAGGTCTGTGGTGGGAGCACCGTGAAGGAGGAGGGAGTCATAGTGTCTTGGCTGGGGTGGGTGAGGGTGCCCATGCCAAAGTGGTGGGGGAATGGAGAGTCTTGGCGGGCTCCTGAGGAGGGGTGCCTCCTGGGAGAGAAGCACTGAGCAGAGCCACCTCAGCCAGGCTGAGACAGAGGGAAGGGTGGATTGGTGGAGGGCATGGCAGGGACGAAGGTAAGGAGGTGGAGAGCAGCCTGGTTGGCCCTTCCCAACTTTGGGCATCTCCTGTTCTCAGAAGAGCAGCAGCAGACTCAGAACTTGAACTCAGGCCTACCTGACTTACCCCAGATGGCCTGATGGCCTCCTGCAAGGGCCCTCAGCCCACCGGCACCAGACCTGGGCTGTGCTGAGTGGCTCTGAGTGGCTCAGCCACTGGAGAAGGCTCCTGCAGAGAGCAGGCTGTGGAGAAATGCTGTTCCTCATCCGGTCCAGGCCACCTTCCCATCGTGGTGCTTTTGATCAGGCGGTTCCTTCTGCCTCAATGCCTTTTCCTGGTCTCTCCTGGAAAATCCCTACTCATCCCTCAAAACTCAGCTCAAATTCCCCTGCCTCTGGGAAGCTTCCCTGTCTTTCTCGGGCAGAAGGGATTCCTCCCTCCCTCCTGGTACCCACAGCTGCTCTTACAAGTCTCCTGGTAGCCAAACCACCTTGTGTCTATCTGGCTAATTACTTGGCTGTCATCTCTACTGCATGGCACCCCAGCTCCATGTGTGGCCCCTAGTAGGTGCTCAGACATATTTTGCAAATGAATCTCCAGCTGTGTAAGAACAGGGGACACACTTTATTCTCCTCCATATCCCTGTGCCCAGCAGAGGACTTAGCTCAGGAAATGCTTGTGAAATTGACTTGAATGGAGCAAGTGTCCTTCAGCCTGTCTTTTCATCTGTAACATGGAAAGGGAAGGAGGCAACACATCCTCATTCCTAAGCTCCCTAAGAGAGCAAAGCTCGCGCGCCTTTGTAAAAGAGTAAGTGCTGGCCGGGCGCAGTGGCTCACGCCTGTAATCCCAGAACTTTGGGAGGCCAAGGCAGGCGGATCACGAGGTCGGGAGATCGAGCCCATCCTGGCTAACATGGTGGAACCCGCCTCTACTAAAAATACAAAAAGTTGGCCAGGCGTGGTGGCGGGCGCCTGCGGTCCCAGCTACTTGGGAGGCTGAGGCAGGAGAATGGTGAGAACCTGGGAGGTGGAGCTTGCAGTGAGCCGAGATCGCGCCACTGCGTTCCAGCCTCAGCAACAGAGCGAAACTCTGTCTCAAAAAAAAAAAGAAAAGAAAAAGAAAAAGTGCAAGTGCTTTGTAAATCGCAGCATGCCTTGTAACCATTGAGGTCTTTGTAATTGGCAAGTGGCTTTGTGAAGTGCGAAAAATGTGAATTGTGAACTTTCTGAGACTCTGTTGGAACTGATAACAGACTCGTACAACCTGCGATGGGCGTTATGGGTGGTCTCGACCCTTCCCCAGCACAGATATATCATCCCCTCCATCCATCTGTGTCCTTGCTGGCTCCAGCTCTGTCCCTGTCACTGTCCCACGGTGCCGTGTGTCTGGGTGGGGCCAGGGGCCGTCCTCTGGGGCTACACCATGGATCTCCTCTCTGTTTGTTCGTCTGTTTGTCCTCTGTCTCTCTTCCTAGGCATCCTGTGTCACCGCTCTCCACCCCGTCTCATCTGCCCTTGTTCTAACTGGCCACCGACAGTCCTGGTCACCCCTAACTGCGTCTTTCCCCTATTCTGTGTCACCAACCACTGCCCTGGGGCCCCAGAACTGCCACCGAGGACGCTCGCCTGCCTGCCCGCCCACCCACCCTATGGCCCCTCGAGCCCAACGCTGGGCCCTGGGGCCCCGAAGACTCCTCAGGCCCCAGCCCGCCCACCCACCTGCCAGGAGTTGACGCTCTCTGGTTCCTACGTTACAGCCCAGCCCCTGGCCCTGCCCGAGAGGAGGGCTTCTGGCGTGTGTTTGGAGAAGCTCTCGAAGACCTGGAGTCATGTGGTCAGTCAGAGCTGCTGAGGGAACTGGAGGTATGGCCGCCTGCCCTGCAGGCCTTCAAGGGGCACCCGGGGCTGTTTACTCTGGTGTGTGTGCAATGAGAGGCAGGCATGTTGATGGTATCATGCTCATGTGTAACGTGTATGTATGCACTCACCTGGGCACCCTCTGGGAAAAGGTGTCTTCACATATTTACAGACTGTGCATGGACTCATGTGCAAGTGTGATTGAGAGCACCGTGGTACTACACATTATCTGTGTGGACATGAAATATGTGTGACATCATCATGTGTACATTGGGAGCGTATGTGTATGCATGCATGTGAACATGCTCATGCATGCACACTTGCAGAGTGTATTTCAGAACACATGTGTCTGAGTGTGCACATGTAGTTGCACAGGGGCAGTTTTAGTATCTGTGTATGTGCGTGTGATACATGAATGTGGTTGTGGGCACGCCCTGTGGAAGTGTGTGAGTGTTGACATCAGTGACGACAGAAGATAAGGGGCTGTGGGAAACCAGAGGTGAATGTGGCTTTGTGTAAGGTCAGTATTGTTCAGTGCATAGAACAAGCTGTCCAGGAGGATCCAGAGAGGATCTTGCTAAGTCACATCCCAAGCTTCCACTCTGAGAGCAATTTTATTTTATTTAAATCTCTATTTTATCTGCGTTTTTGCCCCTTTTTATTCCTAATATTGTTAATTGGGGTCGTTTTTTTTTTCTCTCCATTAGTCTTGCCAATTACCAGGTTTCTCAAAGAACAAGTTTTTGGCTTTATTATTTTCTATTTTATTCATTTGTTTGTTTAGCTTTGATATTCTCTTCCTTCTACTTTATTTATGTTTAAGTCATGATCCTTTTCATGGTTTCTTAGTGCCTTAATTTTCAGTCTTTCTTGTTTTTGAATAATGTATTTTTTGAAGTTATGAATTTACCTGTAAGCATTGCTTTGGCTGCATCCCAAATTTTGCTAATGCACTTTCCACCTTAAATTAAATTCTGTTTTGTCTCATAATAATATTGTTTCATTAAATTTATTTTGGTGATTATTTGCCTGTCTTTTTTTTCAATTTGCTTATTTTTTTTTTCTCTCTCTCTCTTTTTTTTTTTTTTTTTTTTTTAAGACAGAGTCTCACTCTGTCACCCAGGCTGGAGTACAGTGGTGCAATCTTGGCTCACTGCAGTCTCCACCTCCTGGGTTCAAGTGATTCTCATGCCTCAGCCTCCCGAGTAACTGGGATTAAAGGTATGTGCCACCATGCCCAGCTAATTTTTTCTATTTTTAATAAAGATGGGTTTTCACTGTGTTGGCCAGATTGGTCTCGAACTTCTGGCCTCAAGTGATCCACCTGCCTCAGCTTCCCAAAGTGCTGGGATTACAGGGGTGAGCCACTGTGCCTGGCCAATTTGCTTGTTTTCAAATTTACTGTATCATTGTTTTAAATGTGTCTCTGTTGTATACTATACATAGCGGGTTCTCTTTTTATTAAAGATGAATTTAGTCTATTTATATTTGTTGTGACTACTAATATAATTAAACCTTTCAATCAGAGGTACACCTGAAAAAATATATAATTAAACTTAATTCTAGTATATAATTTATACTTCCTGTTTATCCTGTTTTCTTTATACTTCTTCTGATCGTCCATCTTTCCTTTTTTCTATTGATACATTTTTCATTACTGCTCGCTCTCTCCACAATCTCCAATTTGGAGATTTTAAATTTTATTTGTATTCTTGTGTGATTATCTTTAATTCATTTGTTCTACTTTCAACATTCAGTTTTTACATTGAAACTTTTTATTATTACCTAAGTGATACGTGTGAGTGGTGCAAAATTGGATAAACAAAGTAGAATCAAAATAAGTAATGAAAAAGTAAGTAAAAATAAAACATAAGGACACAACATTCCCACCACCCACAGATCACCACTATTACTGTGTTAATGAGTTTACATGTATTTTTTTTTTTTTTTTTTTTTGAGACGGAGTCTTGCTGTGTGGCCCAGGCTGGAGTGCAGTGGTGCGATCTTGGCTCACTGCAAGCTCCACCTCCCGGGTTCACGCCATTCTCCCGCCTCAGCCTCCGAGTAGCTGGGACTACAGGCGCCTGCCACCACGCCTGGCTAGTTTTTTGTATTTTTAGTAGAGACGGGGTTTCACCATGTTAGCCAGGATGGTCTCGATCTCCTGACCTCGTGATCCACCCGCCTCGGCCTCCCAAAGTGCTGGGATTACAGGCTTGAGCCACCGCGCCTGGCCATGTATTTTTAAGATAATGAAATAATGACATATGTACTGTTTTGTAGACTGCTTTTTTAGCTAGCTACTTCATTTTTCCATTTCAATATATTTTAATCTTTCCTGATACCAAGACCAGATTCGGATTTCGTCAGTTGGACCCAAATTGCCCTTTACCCCTGGTTTGTCCAAACCAATGTCTAATGCATGCTTGGAGCTTGGTTATTATGTCTCTTAAGTCTCTCTTAATTTTAGTCCAGTGCCTTTTAAATGATACTAATGTAAGCTTTCTGTTTATCAAGATAAAATTAACATATAAAATTTGCAATTTTAACCAGTTTAAAGTGTACAGTTTAGTGACTTGTTATATTCACGATGTTGTGTAATCATCAGCACTATCTAATTCCAGAACACTTATAACACCCCAAAATGAAAACTTCTACCTTCCAATCCCTCCCTCTTCCCATCCCCTGGCAATCGCTATCTACTCTGTCTCTATGGATTAGCCTATTCTGGATATTTCATAAAAGTGGTGTGTGTATTTGACTCTTTGTGTCTGGCTTTTTTCACTTAGCTTGATGTTGTGGGATATGTCAGTAATTCATCCCTTTTTATGGCTAAATAATTATTAGGATAGACCACTGAAGGGAAGGCCATGGCCTTACCTTACATTTTCAATATATTTTCTTAATTTGGTTTTTCTAACAAGTCTAAGCAATACCTTTGTCCTCCTCTTGAATAAGACAGGCACTATAGAATTCTTTCACTTCTCTCCAAGCTACTTCCTCTCATGTCCCAACTCGTTTATAAATTGCTCAAAATTCATGAACATGGGGTTTTGTCAGAATATTTGACCAATTTCTGTTATCACCTTTGCTCTTTGCATACCCCTTTTTTTCTGAGCTCATCCTTTAAGATAGTCTTTCACTGAGGGCCTTTAGGTGGTAAACTGCTTTAGGCTCTGTGTTCTGAAAAATCTTTATTTCTTTTTTATTTTTTCCAATCAATTTAGAAGTTTATAAATGTCTTTATTTCACCCCTGCTCTTAAATGATAGTTTAGTTGACTATGAAATTAAACATTTACTCAGGGCTTTGAAGATATTATCCTGTTGTCTTCTGGTAATGATTGTTGCTGCTGTTGGGTTCACTGTTGTTCCTTTGAAAGTCCTGTGTCTTTTCTTTCTAGGAGATTTGAGGATTTCTTTCTCTGTGATGGCTGGCTCTCTTGCTCTGATGTGTCTCAGTAAGAGTTTATTTGTCTTACTATAGACTCAGTATGTTTTTTCAGTCCGAGGACTCATGTTTGCCTTCTATGCTGGAAAATTCCTAGTCATGGTATTTATAATATTGCTTCCTTCTTATTGTCTCCTTCTGTTAAGTATGTTGGACACTTGTCCTCCATGCATTCTACCCTCCATGTCTCTTAACTTTTCTTTCATGTTTTCTCTGCACTGTGTACTAGCTGCTTTCCTTAATCTGTCTTCCAATTCACTAATTCTCTCCTTGGCTGTATTTATTCTACTGTGTAACCCGTTTCTTAGATACTGTGTTTCAACTTCTACATCTTTTATTCCTACAATTTTTTTAAATCTTCATAGTCTTTTTTTTTAAATGGCTTTTGCTTTTTTTCTTATTTTTCTACACATCTTAAACCAAGCTTATCTAACCTGTGGCCCATGGGCTGCATCTAGCCCAGGATAGCTTTGAATTTTACACAAATTCATAAACTTTCTTAAAACATTATGAGATTTTTGTTTGCGATTTTTTTTTTTCCTCATCAGCTATTGTTAATGTTAGTGTATTTTATGTGTGGCCCAAGACAATTATCCCACGTGGCCCAGGGAAACCAGTAGTTTGGACACCCCTGTAAACAGACTTACTTCAAGTTTCTTTTTTCTTTTTTTTTGAGATGGAGTTTCACTCTGTCACTCAGGCTGGAGTGCGGTCAGTGGCATGATCTCGGATCAGCTCACTACAACCTCCACCTCCTGGATTCAAGCAATTCTCCTGCCTCAGTCACCTGAGTAGCTGGGGACTACAGGAGTGTGCCATCATGCTTGGCTAATTTTTTTTTTTTTTTTTTTTTTAGTAGAGACAGGGTTTCGCCATGTTGCCCAGGTTGGTCTTGAACTCCTGATCTCAGGTGATCGGCCCGCCTTGGCCTCCCAAAGTTCTGGGATTACAGGTGTGAGCCGTTGTGCCAGTTCTCAAGTTTCTTTTTATTTCACTATTATTTTTAGTTCCCTGGGTGTGGATTCACCTACTTGTTTTGTCTGTGGGCAGGTGGGCTTTTCCATCTCGTCACTGCACGGCTTCCAGCTGCTGTCCCTTCCCAGGCACCTGCCTTGCTGTGTGTGCTCCGTGTTGTTGACGCTTCGGTGAGATCACTTCTCACTTTGTCTTGGCTGTGGCCTTTGAACTTCACCAATTCCAGACTGGTTTTGACAGTAATTCCTCTGCTCAGTGTTTCTGCACTATTGTGGAAGGCAGATTCTGGCCCCACCCTCATGCAGAGGTCACACTAAGGGTTCTAGTTTGTCACAAGTGATCCTCCCCCTCCTGCCTGTTCAAGTCTTGGTGGTTCCCTTCTTGTGCCCCTGTGGGCAGACATTTTCCAGTCGCTATCCAGCAATGAGACAGCACTCACTTTCTGGAATGGTATCGTTTCCTGCTTTCAGACAGCATCTCTTTTCCCTGAACAGTATCCCAGCTCCAAACGTGTATGCTTCGTTGTTACCTTCCATGGGCCACTAACTTCCATAAGCCAGACGGTTTCACTCCTGCTAATGCCTGTCTCTGAATTTTTCTTTCTTGCTTTGAAAGTGTTTATTTAACAAATTGAAATCTCTATGTGTTTGAAGGGAGGTGTGAACTTCCTGTATCAGCTCAGTCTGCATTTTAACTGGAAGTCCTTGAATTCTACAATTTTAGGGGTCCAAGACCCTGCGATGCCTGGACTCCCTGATTCTGTGTTTTAATAACTCTATTATCCCGAAATGAGGAGTCTCATATATTTCCTTTTGGATGCTGGCTCCCAGGCAGGTGAAGATAGTTTCTAAGATGTGAAAAAGGTGCTTTCCTGCCTCCTCATTCAATATCCACCCTTGTTTTCCTATCTTCCTCCCCACTCCAACCCAACAGTTTGGCCCTAAAACAGTTTTTATTTTTTAGCAATAGGATCTTGCTCTGTTGCCCAGGCTGGAGTGCAGTGGCATGGTCTCAGCTCACTGCAACCTTCACCTCCCAGGTTCAGCAGATCCTCCTACCTCAGCCTCCCTAGTAGCTGGGACCACAGACATGTACCACCATGCCTGGCTAATAATTGTAGATTTTGTAGAGAGGTTGTCTGGCTATGTTTGCCCAGGTTGGTCTCGAACTCCTAGGCTCAAACAATCCTCCTGCCTCCGCCTCCCAAAGTGCTGGGATTACAAGCATGAGTCACCACGACCAACGTAAAACATTTTAATCATAATTTACCTTCCCTTAGGAGATCCCTAAAAGACCAACCCCCTGTACCCCAAATGGTCAGATAGAACTGTGCACTAATAGTAGGAACTCAGATACTGTGATGGGCAGAAGGAGAGACGTTTCTAGGCTGAGGAGACAATTGTTTGCCTGTAAGACTGTATGACATCACAGTAAGAAGTCCATCCTCCCCTCCCAGCAGCTCCAGCACCCCCACCTCCATCTCTGGATTTCCCAGCCTGAGTGTGAAGCTGTTTCCCTCGGGGCTTCACACTCAGGCTTCCGGCTGGCAACTTAGAGCTTGGCATTTCCGATTGCTCAGCCCTCCCTCCCTGAGCCCGTTCTAACTCCACGCCTTCTCTCCTTCTCCAGTGGCACCATCCTTGTCCAGACCACCATTGTCTTTTCTTTGGACAACTACATGGCCCCTAACAGGTCTCCCTCCCAGCCTCCACTCCCACACCTGCAGCCCAGTCTTCATGTGGCAGTTGGAAGATGCTTCTAGATCCACACATTGTTTATGTCACCTTCTCTGCCTGGCTTCAGTCCTTTAGGGGCTGCCTGCTGCTCCTGGAATGAAGTTCACATTTCTTACTGTGGTCTAGAGGGTGCTGCAGGACTGGGCCCTCAGTCACCAGCCGCCAGGTTTGCTTCCAGATCCCCCCACTGCAGGGCTTTGCACATACTGTTTCCTTTGCCAGGGACTCTTCCCTGGGCCTCTTCTTCCTTGTCCTTTCAATTTCAGCTCTGGATGCTTCCCCACCCCTCACAGGACCAGGGCCACCTGTCCCAGGTTCTCACTTCCCGAATGCCTCACCTCTGTAACACTTATTGCAGTGCATGATTTTATCTTATTTATGTTGGCAATTAGCAATGTAGCAGAGTGGTTAAGAGTTCTGACTTTGGGGCTGGGTATGGTGGCTCATGCCTGTAATCCCAGCACTTTGGGAAGTTGAGGCGGACGGATAACCTGAGGTCGGGAGTTCAAGACCAGCCTGATCAACATGGAGAAACCCTGTCTCTACTAAAAAAGAAAATGCAAAATTAGCTGGGCATGGTGGCACATGCCTGCAATTCCAGCTATTCAGGAGGATGAGGCAGGAGAATCGCTTGAACCTGTGAGGCGGAGGTTGAGGTGAGCCAAGATCGTGCCATTGCACTTCAGCCTGGGCAATAAGAGCGAAACTTTGTCTCAAAAAAAAAAAAAAAAAGAGTCTTGACTTTGGAACTAGACTCTGGTTTCAAATCTTTTTTATATGGCTAAGGAAATAAGCAGTTTCCTCATCTGTAAAGTGGAAAAAAAAATGGTATTTACTTGCATCATTGTACTGTGGAGCATAAAAGGAGTTATAGGTGTAAAGTGCTGAGAACTGACCTAGCAGTGGGTAGGCATGAATGACTAAGTGCCAGTGATTATTATCCTCATTGTTAGTGTGATTGGTTCATGTCTTCCCACTCCACCACTGTTGGACCCAGCCCCAGTGAACAGGGACCACGTCTGTCGTGTTCACCATTGTCCCCTTTGTGACTGGCACATAGTAGGTGTCAGTGGACGCTGACTGCCTGATGAGACAAACCAACAAGCATCTGAAAGAAGGGCCATGTTCCTGCAGGCATCCATCATGACAGGCACTGTGCAGAGGGCGGCCCTCGAGGGCAGGCCTGGCCACCGGCCTTGGCAGAGGGGACGGGAGGTACGAGCCTCTCCTGCAGAGATGGAGGAGCTGCTACTGCCTACACCCTTGGAGATGCACAAGGTAGGCACTGGGGGTGAGCACAGGAGACCTGGACCTGTGTCCTGACACCATGAGCACCGTCATGGGACTCCAGAGAGGCCCTGCCCCTCTTGGGGCTTTATTCTCCTCCACCACAAAACCAGGTTGAGTTTTCCAAAATGCTCATCATTTGGGTGACACACAAACTCATACACATGCACACCTGTGATTCACGCTGGCTATTATTATTTTTCTTTAAGTAGATGTGCTTTTTTCCCTCCACTTAAGTTATTTTATCTATGTATTTATTTTTTTGAGACAGGGTCTGGCTCTGTTGCCCAGGCTGGAGTGCAGTTGCTCGATCAAGGCTCACTGCAGCCTTGACCTCCTGGGTTCAAGTGATCCTCCCACCTCAGCCGCCCAAGAAGCTGGGACCACAGGCATGCACCACTACACCTGGCTAATTTTTGTATTTTTTTAGAGATGGGGTTTCAACATGTTGCCCAGGCTGGTCTCAAACTCCTGAGTTCAAATAACTTGCCCACCTCAGCCTCTCAAAGTGCTGAGATTACATGTGTGAGCCACTGTGCCTGGCCTTAAGTTGTTTTGTATCTCATACACACATATTTACATATAACATAAAAACCCTTCTACATGTGTGTGTGACTTCTATGTATCTCACACAATGAGAAGCCAGTGTCTTGTGCCATCTATAGGTCATTATGTAAAAATAAGATGGCTTGGTGGCTCATGCCTGTAATCCCAGCACTTTGGGATGCCAAGGCGGGTGGATCACAAGGTCAGGAGATCAAAACCATCCTGGTTAACATGGTGAAACCCCGTCTCTACTAAAAATACAAAAATTACCTGGGCATGGTGGCGCGCGTCTGTAGTCCCAGCTATTCGGGAGGCTGAGGCAGGAGAATCGCTTGAACCCTGTAGAAAGAGGTTGTAGTGAACCGAGATCGCGCCATTGCACTCCACCCTGGGTGACAGAATGAGACTCCAGCTCAAAAAAAAAAAAAAGGTGAGGAGGACAATCCCTAGCCAATGGCCCTCAGAAGCTCTGAGCTCTTTGGTAAATGGGAATGAGTGAGGGTCAGGGAAGGTAACAGTGCCCTGGGCAGGCCTCCTCCCTGATGGAGCCAGAGGACTGAGAAAGGGCTGAAAGGAAGTCACTCCTAAGGGCTCCCTTGTACTTGAGTGTTGTGGCTTGGAGCATCTGCTGTGGGAGAGAGGAGGAGGGGTTGGGGGTGGGTGAAGGCCAAGGGGCAGGAGGCTGGGGCACTGCAGCCTGGGGGGTGTGGTTGACCAGAGGCGCTGAATGCCAGACCAAGGGATCTGGGCTACTGTGAGAGGCTGGGGCCAAAGGTCAGAGTCCCAGGAACCTCCTCCTCCTGCTTCCAGGTGACCCTGCACAAGGACCCCATGCGGAATGACTTTGGTTTCAGCGTCTCAGATGGCCTCCTGGAAAAAGGCGTCTATGTCCACACTGTGCGCCCTGATGGGCCAGCCCACCGCGGGGGCCTCCGGCCCTTTGACAGGGTCCTGCAGGTAACGCTGGGGCAGGGGCTGCATAGTGGGGGTGGCATTGTTTCCTAGCCTGAGGGTGGGGAAAGAGCCTGCATCTATCACCTGTGAAGAGGGTAGGACAATGCAAGTCGTCTGAGTCAGGTTAGCCTAAGTTGCGATGCGGGCCCCAGCACCCTGAGCCTCAGAGGCTGAGCACACACAGACCTTTTTTCTTACACCCCTTGCCCACTGCGGGCCAGTGGGGGCCTTCCTCTCCCAGGGCTGATGGAGCATCTGCCCATCTTGGAACTGACTCTCTGAGACACGTGGCCTCTTCAGACTCCACAGCAGAGGAAACAGACTGGAAAGTCACACGTAGATATTTTTCTGCCTTCACCCAGAAGCAACACTCATCACCTTGCTTCACGGCCGATGGACCAAACCCTCATGTGACCTTCCTAACCGCGAGGGAGCCTGGGAAGCGTGGGGCATCCTGTGCTGGGCACCCCGTGCCACCCCTTCTCATGCCCTGGCTGTTTTTGCTCCCTCAGTGTGTTTTTTACCATATTTATATGAAATTTACTAATTCATGTTTTCTCTAAATTGATGGCACTTTTTCAATTTACATTGACTTTGAAAGGAAACTTTTTATCTCCATTAGGAGTGCAAATCTAGCACCCCCTGCTTGGAAATAGAAAGTGGGTGTAAAATGCAACTAAAATAGAAAGAAGACAATGTCATGTCACACAGTTCTAGGCAGGAGGCTCTCTGAGTGTGTGGTCTGCTCTTTCATGTGAGAAAGGGAGAAAAACAGGAGTTAGAGGGGTGTGAAGGGTATACCCGCCCCTTCCTAGGACTTTCTCTTTGATGAAACCTAACAGAAGGACTGAGAGAGAGAGGAAGAATGTTCCTGTGTGTGTGGTGCTGGAGATGTCAGGGCTTGTGTCAAGGCTGGGACAGGGCCCACCTTTAGGACATCACATGCCTCTCGCTCCCTTCAGCCCCGCAAGGCTGACACCTCAGCTCTGTTCCCTTGGTTGTGCCCCATGCAGGTCAACCACGTCCGTACACGGGACTTCGACTGCTGCCTGGCGGTGCCGCTTCTAGCTGAGGCGGGCGATGTCCTGGAGCTGGTCATCAGCCGCAACCCGCTGGCACACAGCAGCCGGGCCCCCCGAGCGCCAGGCCCCAGCAGTCCCCGGATGCTCTGAAGTCAGCATGTGGGCCGAACTCCTAAGGGACCACCCAGGCAGATCCTGGATCCCAGACATGTAGCTGGGCTGGAGAAGCGGCCACCCACTCATTCATCTGTTGGTCTGGCAGACCCTGAGCCTGGGGTGACGCTTGGCCTCTGTTCCCCGGGTCTGTGGTGACTGGGGTGCCAAGCAGGGAGGCCTGCCCAAGTTGGAGAGACCCCAAGCTGGGGTCTCTCACCAAGTTGGGTCTTCAAGATGCCCAGAGGAGCCTCCCTTAAGAAGGGTTGGCACAGGCTGCTCAGCCGAGAGGAGAGAGGCCTGGGGGCTGTCCCAGGTCCCTGTGGGGCCTCCTTGGAGAGGTCGAAGACATAGGGAGCACTTCCTCCCAGCAGAGCCATGGAGCTGGAATAAGCTGCAAGGAGGAGTGAGTTCTCGGTCACAGGAGGTGAGCAGGCAGGAGCTGGATACCCCAGCGCAGGCATGCATTGGGGCATGAGGCATTCCCATGATGCATGAACATGCGCTCGGGGGGTTGGCTTCCTGATGGGGAGCCACTTCCTCTAGAGACTCGGCCACCACAAGGATACTGCTTCAGATGGGAGCCCAGCTCCTTCGCTTCTCCAGAATGGGGGTTTGAGGCTTGCTAGTCCTGAGATTCTCAGATTCCCAGAATCTGGTCCCCACTTATGAGACGCTTAAGTTGGGGCATCTGGGATCCCAGGAAGTGTTGGCCCTTTGATTCCGAAAGTGGGTGATTCTTTCATTTCAGCATCTCAGTCTGAAGCTTCTGGCACTTGAGACTGGTTCTGGGCCCATTGGGCAGGCTCTGTGGGCCTTGGGCTCTCAGCCCTCCTGCTTCTGTAGGCCGTGTGGCCACTGACCCATCTGCACGCCCACTCAGCCCAAGCCCCTCCTTGTGGGAGGAGTCATTTTTGGGACAAAAGACCCTGGAGCTTCCATTTGCCCGCCATCCAATGAAGACTGAAAAGTGATGGACACAGGACCTGTGAGGCATAGCACTCGTCTTTACAGCCAGATCAGTGGAGGAAGAGGAGAAAGAGGGAGGGAGATGGGAGAGAGATGGGCCAGAGGAAAAGATGGGACACTCTTGCCCAGTGGAGGGTGTCCAAAGTGCTTATTCAAAGAAGTCTATTCCCACTTGAAATCTGGAAGCACCAGCATCCCTTAAAATCATTGTCCTCAGTGTCCAAAAATCAGAGACCCTCTTCATTTTGAGAAGGGTGTGGGCCTCCCTGGCTGGTCTAGCGAGTGGTGCCTGGGTGGGAGTGGGCAGGCGGGTGTAGCCAGGGCTGGAGATGTGCTTTGCCTGGCCCAGCTCTCACAGGGGTCTCTGGAAAATGGGGCACCCACTCCCACCTCCACCTGTCTCCAACCTGGGATCCTGGAGGCCGGAAAAGTGCTCTTCCATTTGAGAGAACAAATGGGGAGTCAAGAGGTCTATTCTTTTCACCCTGGGTCTGTTACCTGTTTGCTGTGTGACCCTGTCTGGGTTGGACCCCCAGCCCCTCTGGATGATCACAGGTGGACAGTCTGAGCAGACACAGGCTTCCTGGTCAGGGACAGAACCAGGTCTACCGACCCACCAAGGCACCCTTGGGGAACTGCCCACGCTGTCTCCCGGGGGCCTGCCTCCCTTACCCCTCCCCTCCACTTCCCCAGGCCCTGCCCCTCGGTGCCCTCCCTGAGGGCCCTGCATGCTTGTGCCTGGGGTGCTCAGCACCTCTGCTATCTTGGATACCTGTGTACTTAGCCCAGGGGGAAAGGGCACTGCCTACCTGTCACAGGGCACCAAGCGAAAGCCAAGAGCCCTCACTTTGCGGGGGAGGGACAGCACAGCAGAGGTGTGGCTTCTGGACACAAGCAGCCATAGCTGTGTGACCTTGGACAGGTGGCTCAGCGTCTCTGGACCTCTGCTAAGCAGCAGGGCTGGACAGGACACACTCTCAGGGGCCTCTTGGCTTGGGAAAACTGCATTGACTCCAGGACTCCAGGCGAGGGAAGATGCACCCGACTCTAACCAGTACCCCCTCTGCCTCCTCGGGCTGAGGCCTCTGCCATTCTCCCAAACGTATGCAATCAGGCCCGCGCTGGGCCTCCCAGCCACGCCGGCCTCCTCATATGCAATATTTCTTCTGGCTTCTCGTGGGGATGGGTCATCCCCGACTTGACATTTCCTGACACCTTTCCCCAGTGAGCGCCCTGCCTGCCTATGCATTTTGGGAACAGCCCCTGTGACATGTCCCCTTCCACCACCCCCTCCCCCAAAGCTGTATTTTTCTCTGGCTGAGATTAGAACATATTCCTTGTAAAATATTTTTCTACATCGGGTTTTCTTAGGGCTCTTGGGAAGCACAAACGCCAAGGGGCTATATTGCAAAGGCCGCTTATGGTCTGTTTGGGGCCCTCATCTAAGTCTTTGTCCCACCAGGGGTTGCAGTGGCTTGGGGTAAGTGCTATGGGGATGATTTTTTTTTTAAATAAAATTATTTAAATCCACCTAGAGTAGAAGTTTGCTTTTTTAACAAAATCATGGGTTGGCAAGTCAGCTTCCGTATGGGTCTGGTAACATCTCACCTGATTTTGATGATTCATTAATTCAAAAAGTTTGCCATTTGCTTCCATCATCCAGCCCCTGGGCAACATGAATCAGACAGATTTAGGTCATATCTGCACATTCTGGTGGCAGGAAGACAATCAACAAGTAAGCAAATAAATAATTATTTCAAAAGGCATCAAATGCAACAAGGCAAACAAAAAGGAGTAATGGGATAGAGACACCAGGGTGAGGGGCTTTAGCTCACAATGTTAGGAGGGGTTTCTCTCAAGAGGCGACATTTGCAATGAGACCTGAAGACAGGAGCCAGCCTCCGTGGAGACCTGGAGGAAGAGTATCTCAGGAAGTGGACACAGCCAATGCAAAGGCCCTGAAATAGGAACGAGTTTGATGGTTTCAAGGAAGAGAAAGAAGGCCTGGGAGGGGAATGAAGCTGGAGACTAGGTTGGAGGTAGCAGGGATCGGGGGGAATGGATTTGATTCTCTGTGCAGCGGAAAGCCAGAGGCAAACAGTGGTGCCTGCGTATGGAGTCTCTTTAGCCCAGGTTGGGAAGGTATTGGCAGGAGGGCAACCTGGGTCTGGCTGCTCTGCTGCAGTGTCCAGAGAGTGTCTAGGGCAGGTAAGCTGTGGGGTCTGGGACTCAGAGGCCAGGGCCAGGCCCCACTGGGGAGGCCACAGTTCTGTGGGCAGAGGAAGAGCTTTTTTCCGGGAAGCGAGTATCCTGTCTTGGGAGCGGTGTAGGCAGGGGAAAGGCCAAGGCAGGCAGCAGGCACTGCTCTAAGCCCTTTGCAAGAACTTGCTGGATCCTCCCAATAGCCTTCGGAGGTGGACTCTATTCTTGTCCCATCATTACAGATGAGGAAACAGGCACAAAGAGGTTGAGTAACTTGCCCAAGGCCACACAGGTAGTAAGGGATGGAACCAGGGCTTGAACACAAGCCACATGGCTAGGACACATAGAGAGAGGGAGGGAGGTAGGAGGTAGGCAGATGCTGTCAGAAAGAGCCAGAAAATGGGGGTAGGGTGGTCTTTTATTCTAACATTGTCTGTAAATGAGTTACCGAGAATTTTATCTGGTTAGTTGGGCAAAGGACTCAACTGACTCCCAAGTTTGTCCATCCCAAAGGGTGGGGGGGCTGTTGGCAGGAAGGCTGCCCCGAACATGGACCTGTTCTGACCCCAGAGAGCCTTAACTGGGTATTAATGAGTGCCTGCACCTGGTGGTGGGGAAGTGGGAGAAGGGCAATCAGATTTGCTTCTCCTCTATGCTTCCCCCACCCCGCCACCCACCACCTGCTTTCTGCACTTCCGACAGGGCAGCCCAAGGCTAAAAAGGAGGGACTGAAAGCCGCAGCAGGTGAGCACCTAAGGCTAACAGCATCACCTCCAAACATCCTGGTGGCCTTGATGGGGACAATGGTTTAGTCCAGATGGGGAAACTGAGGGTCAGGTGACTGCTGCCAGATCTCCCAGTTGTACAGGGCTGGGCATGTAGCAGGTAGAATCAGTAGAACCAGTAGAGCCAAGAGCTTGTGGGCCCGGGTGCGAATTCAGGTTCTTTCATGGACTTGCTGTGTACCCCGAGCGAGAAGGCTGCTTCCTTTGTGAGCTTCCATGTCGGAACCTCTAACCTGGGATAATACCTACCTTTGAGGAGCGTCCTGGGATTGGACGGGAAGCCCTTTATAAAATGTAAAGCGTTTTATAACACAGAACACAACCCACACATGTTGGATGTTAAAAAGGAAATGTTTATTTTCGTGTTATAAGGTGATTACAAACTCCTCTAAAAAAAGCAAAGATGAATTTAAAATATCGATATACATATTTATCTAAAAAGCAAAAGAGAAAAAAACCCCTGCAAATACAGGGAATCATATCATAAAACATTTATACACAAAAGCTTGTATACTGCAAGACTGAACTACACACCAAGGATCTTGTTCAAATACAAATGTTCCTCCTCAGAAGAGTCTCTTGTTGGTTGATTTTTTTTTTATATAAAAGTTTAAAATACCTTAAAAATATTTTGAAGTTTTAAAAAAATGTCCTGATGAGCCAGACATATTTCTGGAAGGAGGCAAGACCCACGTTCTCAGTTTTCTCTTGTGCTAAATACAGAGTCACAGTTGCTAGGGATTGGGAGATTAATTGGGTAAAAAAAAAAAAAAAATGAAGCCAACATTTCAATTTGAAGTCAAATATATAACAGGATGCTCCATCCCTCGGAGAACATGCCAGAACATGTCTGTAGTGACACCCACAAGAGAACAATGAAAAAATGCTTCCTATTACAAGGATATATATTCTGAGGGTCAGGGAGAGAAGGAAAGGGGGAGGGCTTCCCCCTGCTTTCTGGACTGCCCACCTCTACAAGTTTTGCTCTCTGGGTTTGTTTTGTTTAGTCTTGTGGTTTTGTACTTCGATTTTTGCACACAGTGGTATTTACTGCATCTACACAGACAGCCTGGCCTGGGACCACATGGGTCTGAGGGATGGATGGGACCTCAGGCCACCTTGAAGGATTTTCTCTCGGGTCCTTTCCTGGCTTCTGTCTGAGTCTTGGGTGGGGTGGGGTGGGGGGAGCAGTTAGGTGCCTGTGCCTTTAGACTGGCTACCCATAGCATTTCCCCAGGGAGAGGGGCTGTGCTGGGAGATGCTGGCTGGGTGGGGGACCATTGTGTGGTGGGACCCGGGCGATACAAGAGTGCCCTGAACTGGGCTGGGGGGCCATGCTGTGCTCTCCCCTTGTGTTTCCCCGTCTTTGGGGGTGTGCTGGGGATCTGGGGGGCAGTGAAGCAGCTGCACATGGCCCAGGGGTTATGCTGTCCTGGAAGGAGAGCATCCAAGGCCACTTCCTGCTGCCTGGAAACTCCTTGCAGAGCCTTGGGTCAGTCTGGAGCCAGGGTGACTTCATCTAAATCCTGCCTAAGGATCTGGCACACCTCTGACTTCTCTGCACCTCAGTTCCCTCTTGCACAAACAGGGATCTCAATTCCTAGCTCACCAAGGGCTGCTGGGAGGAAGCAGGGCCCCATGCAGGGCTGGGGTGTGCAGGCGAGGCTGGAGTCACCCAGCTCACCGAGCCACAGTATGGGTCCAGTTCTGCGAGGATGTGGGAGTGTGGGTGCTGCTGCTCCCCTCATCCCTGAACATGGAGGGGAGGGCATTTCCTTTTCCATAAAGGCTTATCTTTGGTTGTCAGGAAGACTTTGAGGATGTTGCTGGATGTAGCCCTGGTCATACATTCACCATTCCCTGCACCTACCTCGGAGAACCTGCAGTTAGAGCTGTTTCAAGAAAATCCATTCCTGGCTCACAGTGCCTCCCTGAGCCTCAGCTACCTCATTTACATCAAGGGCATTGGGTTAGGGGACCCTGGAGGCCCTTCTCTCCCTGACCATCAGGAAATCTCCATTGTGGCCCTAGCATGGCCCATCTCAACGCAGCATCTCCCACTTCATCTTAAAAAGTTGCTTTAAACAACCCCCTCATTTCCTTTCCAGATCTGGCTGGCTGGGCTATGTGCGAGCACCAGCATTTCTGATCCATCCCAAGCAGAAAGCAGGTGAAGGACTTTGCCCATTCTCTATAGACAGGTGGACCAGAGTCATGAGCTCTCACAGAAAGTTTCGTTCAGACGGAGACATGAAGGTTAGGCATTATTACACAGGTACTCAGAGAGCTACGCTCTGCACACAGAGCCAGGGCTGGGCGAGAGGGCTCTGATTGGAGACAGGTGCCTTGGGGAGGGTCGAGGAACGGCTTGGGGAAGGTGGCCGGCCTTCCTTCCAGGCGGGGCCTGGGGACTTGGTCTGCATATGTCTTTGGTCTAGAATTTGGTCTTATAAGAAGAGGCCTTCCTCAGGCCATGTCCAGAATGTTACAATTTGCCTACCAACCCAAAATACTGTGGCCTTTCACCCAGGGAGCCCCTGCTGGGGAGATGGAGACTGAAATGACCACAAATGCCCAGGTAGCCACTGCGTGCCAAGCCCCCTCTTCCTCACGTGCCACCTGCCCTCAATCATTGACAGTGGTTAGTTTACTAAAGTTATATAAGACAAAGGAAAACAGGTCACAATGCTACTCCATAAAATCAGGGAAAAAACAGTAAAATCAAATCAGACACAACGGCAACCATAAATACATAGAAAACTAGGAACAAGTTAAAATCGTTGAGAGTTTGGAATAGGACTGGGTGTTGTTTGACAGAGTAGATAGCTTTGGAAACAGTGAAATGTGTATGCCTGCCAAAGATGGGGTTCAGAATTGCCCCTTGGGAGGGGGGCACCAAAGGCTTACCCCTCCTCCCAAATTTAAGAAGGGGTTTCCAGGGTTCCAAGAGCCCCTGCTGTGAAAACTCTCCGGTCTGCACCCCTCGAGGCAGTCAGTCACTGCCTATGTGCGTAGTCGTGTTTCGGTTTCATTTAGACTGAGCTTGGAAGTGACTGTTCAAATGGCACAGTTTAGGTCCAAATAGGGGCCGGGTGGGGTGTGTCTGCCCACGGGATTTGAAAGGTATAGTACCTTCTCTCCTGGTTCAGAGACAACCTCTGCTCCACATAAGGCCCTTGGTCAAGCCAGTTCTGGGGACCAGGACCCTGACAATCTCAACCTTCTAGAAAACTCTCCTAGGCCTTCTCTTTTGGGTCCCCAGGTGGTAAATGTCTCACACCAGCTATTGCAGGGGTTTTGAAGTCAAGAGCTTTGTTATATCCTAGGTCAGCACCACGGGCTGCCCTTGTTCTGAACTGGGAGCACTTCCCCCAGTGGAGGATCCAGACTCAAAAGCTGCTCTTGCTGTGCCTTGTTAGGTGCCAGGGCAGCTCGGGGTAGCATCTTTAATGAGGGCTTGGCAGGAGTCTCCCAGGCTGAGCATGGGGAGTGGGGAGATGAGGAAAGAAAGCACCCCTCCCCGACACCGGGCCCATCTGCATGCCTGGGGCCTATATCCTTTGATCCACTCACCTCCCCACTACTCCCCTAGTCTCTCAACAGGTATGTCATACTTCATTCCTGCAGGCAACTTGAAGAGAGGCTGAGATGTTGCACGGGGAATGACCAGAACCTGTTATGACCCCGTTCAAACGCAACAGACTCATCTGAGCCCTGAGACCCCAGCTCCTGCCGGGAGAGCCTCTAGTCCTTCTCTGCCTGGAATGCCCCAGGAAGGACTGTGGCCTGTGCCTTCACCACCTCTTGTGAGGCTGAGTGGTGAGCCTCATTCCTGCCAGCCTTCTTGGATCTCTAGCAGCTCCCTCTCTGGCCAATGGTTGTTGATGGTCTACTGACTATCCACTCACCATCTCAAAATTAAAAGTGGGATTTTGCTTCTGGTATAAGTTTCTACTGCTCTCAGAATCAGACTTCTGCTATAGGGCCTCCTCATTTAGCTTCGGCCGGTCTCCTTTATGTGAAGGGTTGGTTCATTCCTTTGGCATCTCTTTTCTTTGCTAAGCTACGTTTAATGAGGTATCTCCTCACAGTCCTCCTTTCTCCTTACCTCTGGGTCTGCCAGCTAGTGGGTCCTCTCTCCTGCTATTTCTTCCATCTGAACCAGGATTTGGAAGGTATACCACCTTAAGATGGGTGTAGAGTCCCAGGAAAATTCCATCCTGCGTTTACTGGACAGAATTTTCTGCCAGCTACACAGCACCGAAGAATTGCTTTTGAAAATGAGATCTATTGCTGGCAAGAAGATCAATTCAAGTGGTAAAAGTATATGACAATCTTTAAGTGTATATATACTTATATGTAAAAAAAAATACAAAGAAAAATTTACCAAATTCCCATAAAATACATCTAATTCAGTATGAAAGCTCTGCCTCTCCACGGACATTTTCCCGTGGGTTTTCTTTTTGTACAAAATATCCCCCAAATCAAAACAAAACACACACACACGATACACACACACACACGCACACACACATACCCACAATTACATTTTCTGTGACAATTACAAAAAAAAAAAAAATCCTAGTGCAAATATAAAGCTCTGTAAACCTGGCCCTATGAGAATCTAATGTTAGTAAACAGCAGGAAAGCGGCCGGCCCCGTCGACCCGAGAGAGCTCACATCATGGTCTCCACAATGATGTGGGTCGGTTTCACCAGAGCGCCGTTCATGACGGCGCGAGAGTTGTAGGGCGTGGCTCCCTCGCGCTCCACAGCCCAGCGGTTGGGTTCCCTTGGGGTCAGCAGGTACTTGACTCTCTGGAGAAGGATGACAGGAGTGAGGGGGGAAAGGTCAGGTGGCCTGGTCTCCCCTTCACTGGGGCCATCTGCCTCCTCCTGAATTGGCTGATGTGCTGTTTGTCTTGGGCAAACTCACACCCTCTCTGATCTCCTGTTTTTGTCCTTTTTGGAAATAATGGAATTGAACTAAGGCACTCCTAAGGTCCTGCTAGGCCCGAACTCAAGGCAGAACTCCTGTTGGTAGTTTCCTTCCTTGGCCAAACCCCTGCTTACATTCCTATAGGGACGGGGGACTCAACCTTCACATGCTTTTCTCTTCTATGGGACTAAAATATGCCTCCCTGTGATTCTCTCCTGGTTCCTCTGCCTTGCAAAGCAGCAGTTGAGTTCCTGTCATTTGTATGCCCTGAGTTGGACAACTGTCTTAAGCCTCCATGGCTCCCACCTTTCCCAAGGAGAAACTCCAAACTCCTCAGCCTCCCATAAGCTACACTTCCTGCCTTCTTGCAGAGACAGGTCTTCCCTAGTTCCGTGAAGGCATCCAGTCCTCCCAGCAGGGTTTATGTCTTAAGGGCTTGGAGAACCTCGCTTGCATTTGAGCTGCCCTTCGAAGAGACAGGAGCTGAATGGGAATTCTGTATCACTCCTGAGCAGCATGAGTTTTGTCCTTACAGTTGGTTGAGTGTCCCTCTCCAAGGATACTCAGAAAATCCATGTCAGAACTAGGACTCAACCAGACTCCCACCCCCGAGTCCACCTCTTGCCAAGTGTCCACTCAGAGACTTGAATAGGCCGGCAGTTGAAACAAATGAAACAAACAAACAAACAAACAAATCAACAAGCCCTCTTTCTAGGCATTTACATTCAACTTAGGTATGTTACAAACTTTTAAAAGCTGCTTATTAAAAGCTACAGTATTTCATTTAAAAACCCAGTTTTCAGTAATCCCAGCACTTTGGGAAACAGGAGGATTGCTCAAGGTCAGGATTTAAAAGCAGCCTGGGCAACACAGTGAGACCCTAACTCTTAAAAAAAAAAAAATTAGCCAGGCATGGTGGCACGTGCCTGTAGTCCAAGCTACTCCGGAGGCTGAGGAAAGAGGATCGCTTGAGCCCAGGAGTTTGAGGCTGTGATTATGCCACTGCACTCCAGCCTGGGCAAAGGAGCAAGACCCTGTCTCTATTATTATTATTATTTTTTAAATCCAGTTTTCCATCTTTTCTTGAAAAGCTGCAAGATCTGGCACCTCCAGGCCCAGGTCCTCTCCATACAGCACCTTCTCTAGTTTGCTCCTAGCCCTACCCCCCTGGCTTCCCTCACCTGAGCCACCTGCCAGCTCTCCCCTCATCACTTTGCCTCTCCACATCCATACAATTGGCTGTGCATGGGAGGGTGGAGGAGAGTCAAATCCCCAGGCAGCCACTTGGGGCTTTGCCTACACAGGAGGCTCAGGCAGAGCTGGAACCATCCTGGGACAGAGATCTGGGTTTGCCAGAAACTGGCTCAGAGAGAAGCTCATGGCTGGCAAGATGCCTCGACTTGTGCAGGTGGGAGCCCCTGAGGGGCACATAAAGAAAGATAGACAGATGGTGGCTCAACTGCCTTCAGAGGGGCCTTTGGTGAACTCAGATTGGCACAGGAGGACGGTACCAGTGTGGGGTGAAGCCTGCCCTCACCCACTCCCCTACCTCTTTCCCCCATGCCAACTCCACTCCACCCAAACTTCTAAATGTGGGCTGGACCAATATTTTAAAATGAGGCTTTGAAGGACACTAAGTTAGTGACCTGTTGGATGTCCCCCTGAACCAATGGTATGTAATTGCTGTGGGCACTCACCAATCAGAAGAGAGACCCCAAGACCAATCAGAACCTTTAGAGACCCCTTGCTGTGCCCTAATGAACCCTTTGGCTTCTGGATAGTAAGGACATTCTGGAAATTCTGGTTGGGTTGGCCTGGAGTATTGAGGGGTCACCTGGAGGGCTCAGGACAGTCACTGTTCCCTGTCTGTCCCCAGGCCCAGTATTTCAGTCTGTTAACAGCTCATAGAGCCATTCAGTGTTCTGGCTAAAGACTGGTTGGGGTCCTGCCCTCTGTCCTCTGAAAAAATAGAATGGGTGAAAAGCTCCAGGAAAACCCCAGGGGCCTCCTCAGTTTCAAGGATTTCTTCCTGCCCTGCCAGCTTCCTCAGTCTCCCCTCCCTCCCCTGCCACCAGCACCACCTCCAGGCCATTCCCCTGCCCAGGAGGAAACAGGACCCAGCCCAGCAGGGAGCCAGGGCCCCAGGACATCCTGGCTCCAGATTTTTAAAAGAGAATAACAATAAAAACAGCCCAGAACAAAACAGTGCACTCTTGGAGCCAGCCCAAGCTCAAAAGGTTAAGGGAGATTCTGAGAAAAGAATTTCTTGGAAAGAGTCGGGCCTTTGCCAGGGCCTGGGATCTCCAGGGCTGTTGGAGGAATTTCTGAGAGGACACGGAAGGTAGGTGGGGCCAGGGGAGGCCCCGGCAGGCACAAAGGCAAAGGTCTGGCTGCCGCCACAGATCCGGGGACGACCCCAGCATGGGCTGGGATGATCCTAAATTTGGCTCCTCAATAAAAGAAGGCATCTGGGTGGGGCTCAGGCTTCCTCCCCAGGTTCCTGTCTTTGTCCCACCGCTTCAGGAACATGGCCCCACTGGTCCCAGGATAAAGCCCTAGCTCTTAGCTTGGCATCCAAAGCTACAGTCACCTCTCCAGCCTCACTGCCCACCCCCACCCTGCCAACACCAGGAATACCTTCCCTCTCACATTCTCCACCTGGCAAGTTCCTCCTCGCCCCACAGCCCGGCTTCCAATGTCTCCATAAAGCCTTCTCCCATGTGAACTGTACTTGCTTCCCGTCTTCCCACAATGCACTCTCCTGCCCACAAGCTGAACCACTGGATGGGTGAGGGAACTATGGCTCAGAGAGGGCAGGTGACTCGCCTGAGATCACGCAGCAAACCAGCAACAATCACCTTCGACCTCGCGCCTCCCACCTCTCCCGGCCCTGGGCCCAAGCACTCACCACAAGGAACGGCCCCTCGGTCTGGCAGAGGCGGATGATGATGACCAAGGGAACGCAGAGCATGGAGGAAAGGGCCAGGCTCCAGCCCAGCCCAATGGCCCAGTTGGGGTACACGTATGTTTTGTTGTAGGTCAGGGGTACGTACTTGACGAGCGAGAAGATGAAACATCCCTGCAGAGAGATGGGAGCAGTCAGGAGAGGGGTCCTGGGCATTGGGGGGGTCGGGGGCTTCTGGGACCAGGACTGGTCTCAACCCGAGGGAAGGGGCTCTCTCCTTGGGAAAGGACTGGCTTAGGTCTCCCACCCCTCTCTGCTGCCACAAGGATCCCCCCCAGTGAAAACAGAGTCATTTGCCTGCTCAAAACCCTTCTGTGGCTCCCAGTGCCAGCAGATGCAGCCCAGACTCCTCAGTGCGGCCGGGAGTGTCAGCAGAAGCTGTGGCCCTCCCTCCCTCCCTCAGCTGCCTCAGCTGTCCCTCCATGTCCACACTCCAGTCACCCTGAAGAATTCCTTCTAGCTCCTCTGCCACTGATCTCTGGGGCTTGGCACATGCTGTTTCCTCTGCCTGGCCCCCTTTCCCCCTCTTCTTCTTCTCATCCTAACTTGGCTCCACTGGGCCTGCCTTACTTGCCCAGGCACCACCCAGATCTCTCCTTTCAGAAGCGAGTGGCTGTAACCATCTCTTGGGCACACGTGTTCTGCCAGACTGCGAGTCTGAGAGTAGGCATGTGTGTGTCTTGTCCTATTTCTTTAACACCCAGCGCAGCCCCAGGTACATATAGCAGGTGCACCGTAAGTGCTAGCAGCGTAGATGAAAGCCTTTTTTCCCCGACTGCCACCCTCCACCTCTATCTCTGAGCCACAGGCAGCAGGGGCCTGGGCAACTGGGCCTTGTCCTGTTCGGTGTCCACAGCCCAGCCCCAGGTCCATACTAATGGCCAGTGGCCATCAGCATGCATGAATGGTGGGGTGGGGTCAGCCCTGTGCCTCCAAAGGGAGCAAAGCTCACCTTTCCCTGTGAGAAGAGCACCTAAGGCTGGCTGGGGGCTCCCAGGGCTTCTGCTTCTAGTCAGAATGAGAGCATCTCTGAGGAGGGCCCAGGGTGGCCTCGGATTGGTCCACAATGTGAAAATGGCCAAACTTTTCAACACCTACTAACTGGGATTTGACAGGAAGATACATCTTTCTGGGCCAAGGGAGAGCACTAGCCTGCAGGCATCTTTTACTGGGCACCTACTGCTCGACTGGCCCTGCTTGTTGTTCCCGTCCCTATGTGTAGGGCTGTGGCTCAGATGAGTGAGTCCCAAGAGATGCTGCCCTGGGCCCTCCTAAGCAGGAGGAGCTTGCAGCCAGTGCCTGCCTGTTTCCCGTTCCTCTCCATGAGGGGGACTTTATCTCACCACCTGGGAATGCAGCCTATCTCTGACATAGCCAGCTCCTCGGGGAGGGAGATAAGGAAACCGAGGGTCAGAATGGTGAGAAGAGCTGCCCACAAGCAAACATTAAACCAGGATGAGAACACAGGTGGGTCAACTAAACTCATCTCCAATGATAAACTCGCCAGTTGTGGTTACTGGCTCTTACCATTACTTATTTTTGTGGGGAAAAGTCCGCACTTCAGAGGAAAACGCTTCATGCATATTAAATAACAGTAACAGTCTAAGGTCGTCAGCTGCCACCAGGGTCCTCCTTCACGGTCTCCTGGTTTTATAAGTGGGGAAACTGAGGCCCACAGAGGGAAGTGACTTGCTTGAGGTCATACCATGAGTTAACAGCAACACTGACTAAGTCTGGCCTGACAGCAGGTCACGGAGGGGAGGGCCTATTTGTCCTCAGCACCTGGCCCCTAAATCCAAGGAACATTGGGCCATTTGTGCTCCCCATAGTGGAGTTGTGAATGGCAGGACGGATGTTGTCTTCCTGGCAATAAGCTCCAATGGTCACGACTGATTGCAAACCCTGATGGCTTTGCCATGGAGGAATTCCCATTCACTGGCACCCTGGAGTGGGACCATGAAGCAGACTGCATGGGCAGGTGCCGAGGCCAACTCCAACATGGCAGGCGAGAGCATCCTCGTGGGAAGAACAACATGGCACACCGATGCCCTTAGGCCTGGGTGAGTCCAAAGCTTTCCTATCCTTGGGAGAACCCAGGACTTCCCCCCACCTCTCCATGGAAACACCCCGTTTCCAATGTCTCTGACCTCTCTACTAGATATCCCAAAGGCCCCTCTACTTCCCCAGTGACCCAAACTGAGCTCATGAGCTCTGGAAGGTTTGGGGAAAGAATGTGCTTTCAATTCTGGATCCCCTCAATTTCTCAACATGCTCCAGATACACTGTCCTCTTTTGGGATGCCTCGGCCCTGCACAGGCTGACTCCTCTGCCAGAAATGTCCTTCCTGTTTTCTCCTCCTGACAAATTCCTACTTATCCTTCAAAACTCAAGCTAACCCCCTGGAGCAGCCTTCCTCCCCTCTCGCAGGCAGCGCTGAAGCTGGGTTTATTACAAGCCCATGCTGAACAGATGCTGCATGAAAGATGGTTTAGCAGGTGAAAATGTCAAGCCCTGGAGAGAAGAGGCCACCAGCTAGAGCCACAGAAATGGAACTCACAACACAGAGAACTGGAGTGATCACAGCCCAGCTGTACTTCATCCAGGGCCCAGGCCGATAGCCAATCATGTCCTCAATACCGTCATAAAGGTTATCACCTCCTGCAAGAGACAGAGGGGGACATTTGCTGACACAGCGTTCAAGGCCAGCAGCGGCTCAGGGGCCATGAGGGGGGGTCTCTGGGACCTGATCCAGGCCTCTGCATCTCCACATCATGGATATCCAAATGTGGCAGAAACAGACATTTACACAAAATTCAAATGTAACTCTGCATCTTGTATTCTTCTGGCAATCTGAGGCACATCCCAAACCCTAGGTGTGCAATCTTAGGCACAGCCCAAACGCAAACCCAAGGCCTCAAGGAGGTAAAAAGGGAACATTCCAGGTCCTGCACAACCAAGTTCTGAATTTGTGAAAACATCCAGTCACACCTTGCACCTTTAGCACCAGGAGGATCTTCAGTGTGGCTACAGTGAGATTATTTGTGTAGTCTGGGTAGGGAGGGCCTACTGTTCAACTCAAATTGAATTCCCTTAGTATTCTCTGCTTCTGAAGCTTCTAAGTAGAGAAGCCCAAAGGAGAACCTTGAGAAAGGACACGAAAACATCTGTACTCACCATATATCCAGGCAATAACAAAACATTCAAAGAATGCAACCCACAAAAGGCATACACCGCTAGCTGCATAGTAGTCAAAGAGCTGAAACACATACATGCCACCCTGTGAAGAAAAAACCACAAAAGGTCGATTTCCTACCTGGTCTCTCATTTCTTTCATATACAAAGAGCTCTGGCATATCAATAAGTCAAGAAAACCCAAGAGAAAAATGGGCAAAGACTCTGATGACCAGATAAATATACAAAAAGATGCTCAACTTCATGTTTGACAAATATAATTAAAAACACACATACAGATAAATGAAAGCAAAATGGTGGGTCCACGGGAGCCTGCTTCCCAAGGAGGTGCTTCACACCAAGTGCAGCTGACAGAGAAGACTCCAGGGTCACCCAGCTGCTCAGTGAGCGGCCCTGCAATCTGACTTCCGGGGTGGGGGTTCTTACAAACACCTCCAGAAAAACACTTTTACTTCTGGTAAGGAAAAATGGTGAAGCGAAGCCCTGAATTGGGTTTTCGGAGAATTGTTAAGTGGGACCCATTCCTGGGGAACAGGGGAGGTGGTAGGGGGCATGCAGGAGAGAGCATGCCCTGGCTGGATGCTGGGCTTCCATTCTTAGTACAATCTTTATCTCATCTGGCTTGTCTCTTGCTAGGCACGTCTTAGATGCTCCTGTTCCCTTCTGCTTTTGCTTCCCTTGTGTGCCTCTGAAATCCCCCCTCCTCCTGGCCCCTACCCACCCTCTGAATAGTGTATGCACCCCCACCCACACACCCCAGGCCTTGGCCCTATGACAGGTGACCTGCAAGGCCGTGCACCTCTACATGGCGCTGCGGTATTTCCTGGGAGGCCCGCATTTACCCTTGAGAATGTCTCCACCCCACCCCCAGGCCCGAGAAGAGCACAGAGTCAGGGGTGAACAGAGTTGTGAAATGGATTTCAGCTGAAGATCCTCTTCCCAGGCTTATCAGGACAGAGGGCAGCGGGTGGTCACAGTGTTGCCACAGCAACAGGCAAAATAATTGGGTAGTTTGGGTCAGCTGTGGGCTCCTGAGCCCCCTCATGCTGCCCCCAGTATTGGCCCAAGCAAGACCCCTGAATTGGGTGGGGCTGGGAGATGAAGCCCCTGCCTGGCCCTCTCACCCAGCTGCTGCCCCCACTATGGCCTTGAGGAGGGCATTGCAGCACCAAGCCCGAAACACAGGTGAGAGAGCCACCTACCTCCGTCACCATCGTCAGCCCCAGCAGGTAGCTGATGCTACACACGAAGGCGATGAAGATTTCCCGACGATAACCCTTCCTTAGGAAGGATGGGTAAAGATCAACCAAGGATGTGATCTGTCCTTCGACTTCAACAAACTGAGGATGGGAAGAGAGAGAGCTGGTGAGCGGCCGACGCTCAGGCCACCCTTGCCTACTGCTCAGAGGGAAGGGCCCAGGCACACACAGTGCAGGAGCAGATGAGACCATCCTTGTGTCCAGAATTGGCCTGTGAGATCAAGTTCAAGTGTGGGAGCCTGACTTCCCTGGCTGTGCCGGGGGAGTCCCACCTGCCACTCCTCGGAGGCAGACAATGTAACATGCGGTGGTCCACACCCAGTTGGCCAAATACTCCACACCTCTGCGTCTTCGCTTAGGCTGTTCCTGCCGCCAGAATGCCTTTCCCCATCCTCTGAAGCTCAGCTTGAGAACAACTGCGCCTCTGAAGCCAAGCTGACCCTCTGTCCTGGCACATTCAGGGGCATGAATGTCTTGCCATGACAACCTTCCTCATTGATCTCCATCCTCTTGGAAGATAAGGGTGGTATCACACTCACTTTTGGGCCTCCAATGCTAAGCCTGGCCAGACATATTGGCTGCTCAGCAAATGTGATGAATGGGTGGACCTTAGCACCAACTTGCTTGGCAGCTCAGGGGAAGTCTGAGCCTCAGTTTCCCCATCAGTGGAATGGCAGGCAGTTCAGGTCAGATTCACACAGTGGCTTTCAATCCTTTGGGGATCACAGACCCATGAGAGGACTTTTGCATGTGTGCACACACGCTGTGTAACCACCTGCTGCCTGGGACTCCAGGAACCCATCCCTGGGCTCCCAAAGGAAAAGAAGCTGGTTGGAAAAGGCCCCTCCGTAGGTAACATTCCAGGGGGATTCTCAGGCTTTCTAAACCTTTCCATCTATATGCCTAACCATTTATCTTGGGGGTTGCGCCATAGCATTACACAGAAAGCTGCCTCATTTTTAAATGGATAAAACTCCACCCTTGGGTAGGCATCGCCATTGATCTCATGCCTAGCTGATGGTCTCCAGACTCAACTCTTCCCCTCCTCCTGTGCACAGGCATTGTGCACGTAGCACAGTCTCAGAGGAGAAGCCTTGGGGTTAAGGAGCACACAGCAGCACTTTAAATTTGGATGGCTACACCCAAACTTCTCTGCCAACGAACACACCCTCCAAGGTCTATCTGATTCCTTCAAAAGTCGAAGAGCTAATCCATCCTGGACCCAGATGTTCTTTCATCCGAACGAGGCTTTTGGGAAGGACGTTTCCCCAGCATTCCTACCAGACAAATCTAACCCCTTCCTCCTTTGGGACGCATTGCAGGAAAATCCAGGGAAGGAACACAAATGAGGAGAAATCCCTTCCATGTGCTGACAGGGGCTGGAGAGATCAGACTGCCACCAGGAATAAGGGAAAAGATAAGCAGGAGGCTCTCGAGAGGGGCCGAGAGAAGGGGCTGCTTTTTTGACCTCTGACTCATGTGTCTGCCGCGGGGGTTTTGAACCTGAATTGCCACTGAATTATAGCAAACCTGCAGCTCAAACGCTAAGCTTCAAAAGGAGTTAAAAATAAAGGTTCTTTCCTTTGAGATGGGGAAATCAGAGACAGGAAGGTCCAGTGTTGCTGTGAATCAGGGCCAAGACCAGCAAAAACCCCCATTTCTCAGTTCCTTCGTGCTTCTGGAGAACACTGCTATCCTCCACCAGCCTCTTGGGCCCTCCCTCACTTAAGAGCTGTGTGATTGGCTTCTCTGAGCCTCACTTTCCTCTCTGTGAAATGGGAGGATCTTGCCCACTTAGCAGGGATGTTGAGAAAGATTTGAAATTATTAGAGTAAAACCGTTCACCCATGTCAGCAGGCTGGGTGAGCTCTTTGGGTGCAGGAGGAGTGGGTTCCAACTCTCATCTCCTCTCACAATTTGTTGAAAAACCGTGTCCAGGCTGGGTACGGTGGCTCATGCCTATAATCCCAGCACTTTGGGAAGCCGAGTCAGGCAGATCACCTGAGGTCAGGAGTTCGAGACCAGCCTGGCCAACATGACAAAACCCTGTCTCTACTAAAAATACAAAAATTAGCCAGGTGTGGTGGCGCACACCTGTAATCCCAGCTACTTGGGAGACTGAGGCAGGAGAATCACTTGAACCCAGGAGGCAGAGGTTGCAGTGAGCCAAGATTGCGCCACTGCACTCCAACCTGGGTGACAGAGCAAGGCTCCATCTCAAAGCAAACAAACAAAAAACCATGTCCCTCTTGGGTAGTCTGGATGGCAACAGGCATCTGCCTCCACACGGCTGACTCCTCTACCCTGTCTCACCAAGAAATGCACAGCAGTACGATGGCTCTTAGGCCAGACAGACTCTCCCGCCAATGGCAGGAACCCTGATGAGCCAGGGTCACACTCCCTGCTCCCCTGCCCAGGACGCAGTGACATCAGCGGGAGGCCTCTGCCTGTTGGCTGTAGATCTCCATACTTCCAACAGGAGGAAGTTATTTTGGGGAAATTCAAGGGGAAGGCCAATTGGGACAAACTAGCAGGTAAGAGACAGTTTCTGGGGACAGGGAGACCCAGCACCAAGCCCTTAACTAGCTGTGTGGAGCCTTGGCTAAGTTCTTGGTCTCTCTAAACCTCAGTTTCCTCAGCTATAAGAAGGGTAAAAATAGTACCCAAGCATCGCAACACTGCAGCTTAAAGAGTTCATGTATAAAAAGCCAGGTGCAGGGCTGGCAGGAGGGCAAACTGGGGAGCCAGTGTTGAATGGGGACAGAGGTTCCATTTGGGAAGAGGAAAAAGTTCTGGAGATGGATGGTGGTGATGGCTGCACAATGTTTGAAGGTACGAATGCCACTGAGCTGTGCACTTAAACCTGGTTTAGATGGTAAATGTGTGTATCACCCCAAACACACATGCACATAGAAGCCTGCCACGAGGCCTGGCACCCAGTGAACACCTCTCATGGCAGCACTGTGATCCTGTCACGGTGAGGCACACTGCTGGCATCTGCAAAAGCTTCCCCATTTCCCCAAGTTCACAAAGCAAATAGATGCAAAGGAGGAAGCCCAACCTGTGCCATCAAATTCCCATTCTGGTTCCCTGGGACATGGGGCCTGGGAGACCAGTGACTCAGGTTCAGTTTCTACTCTTGTCCCTGGCAGGTCATCTAACTGCTCTGAGCCTTGAGTTCCTTGCTCTGCAAAGTAGGAGGAGTGGCTGTGAGAACCCACCAGATTCTCTCCGTGTGCCACTGGCACGGGGCCTCTCTGAGAGATGCGTGTCCTCCACCAGGTCCCACCTCCTGGGGAGAAAACCTAATGAGTGACCATCTCCACCTGCTCAGGGAGCCATTTCCAAAGCCCAAGTGGCCTATTTTGGGCCCATGAAGATGTCATGCCTTGTCATTTATTAACCTCTGTTTTTGTTTTTTTTCTTTCACTTAGAGCTTTGGAAGAAGTTATAAAAGCCATTTGCTTGGGGCCTCTGAAGGCCAAACTCATTAACTAGGAATGATTAATGGAGTCCTCCTGCTTGTTTATTCAGCTCAAGTCCATCAACAACTGCAGAAGTATTTTGTTTTCCGTCTCCCTGATGTTTTCATTCTGTCTTCTCTGCTAATCCTGCCCCCTTCTCTGCCAAATCCCCCGCTCTGTTCTTGACCTTGCTGGCTGGCCGCCTCCTCTCTCTGGACTCACCCTCCTCTGCTTGACCTTCAGAGACTTTTCCCCTACCAGGTTCTGAGGACCCACTTGGGACACTGACTTTGAAGACTGCGGCCCGCGGGGAGGGCGACAAAGGGCTCTCCCGCCCTGGTTGCAGGCTCCAACCTCTCAGGGGTTCTCAGTTGCTCAAAGGCTTCCCAAGAGGCATTCAGACCTCCAGACCCAGACTACACAGTCTACATCCTACCTGCTTCTCAGTGGCCCACCTGCGTGGTGCTGCCTGAGGGACTCATGCTGGCCTGGGAACACAACCAGCCTGTCCCACATGCCATCAGTCCCTACTCCCGGAGTCATGTCTGTGCTCTGAACTGTTGTTTCAACAAGACCCTGTCAAAACTACACCTATTTCCAGGGAAAGGGGCCAAGGAGCTCAAGTGAATTGTCCTCCGAGCACTGCTGACTACTCTGCACCAGGCACTGGTCACTCTACAGCCAGATGCAGCCACTCAGCGGCTCTCACTGGCATTCCCTGGCCATGAGTCACCCTCTAGTGGAGGCCCTGAAGGGGTGGGATGTGGGGTTTAGAAGTGCAGGAAAGAACCTCAGTGGAGACAAGAGTCCTGCCTTGGGAGGGCAGAAGCCAGGACAGTCAGAGGTCAGGGCAGGTCTGAGCAAGGCTCCCGGCCTGTGCTGTGTATGAAGCATGGGAGGGAGCCAATGCCTGGCCTCTCGCACGCTCCAGGGAACACAGAATCCTGGGTGTGGAGTAGGCTTCTCCTGGGCACTTGCAACTGATTACGATGGCCCCGACAACGACCAACTCACACAGAAATGTGGGTCCCTTCTCCGAACCGCCCGTCTGCTGCACCCTCCCGTGCCCCGCCGACGCTCCACTGGAGCGCATCATGACTTATTGAGTCGTAACCTCCAATTCATCATTTGTGGCTTGACGGTAACCACAAACCCTGGTTGTCCCTGTCATAACCCACCCACTCCGAGAACCTCTGGATGCCCCTCTGCCAGCAGACAATGTGCCATGCCACGTTTTGTGTGCACTCCATTAGGCTAAATAATTATCTTGTTCAAATGCACTTTCTGGGGACCCAGAGCCTTTTCTATTCCTGGTGTCCTGGTGGAACCCTCACAGCTGAAGCACTGGAAGTCTGACTGGAGTGGGGACGGGGGTTGACCACCTCCCAGGTGGAATAAGGAGGCTTTCCCAGAGTTAGGCTCCCTACAGGGGCAGTCGCCCCAGGGCCATCCTGGGACTTATACGCACCTGGCTATCCAGTCCAAGCAAGAGAAGCATAATAAAAAAAAGAATGGACCAAAACGTGGGCAGCGGCATCATTGTCACAGCTTTTGGGTAGGCAATGAAGGCCAGGCCAGGACCTAGAAAGGAAAGAAAATGGGGAGGGGCACAGGGGACGAGACATCAGCCACCAAGCCACTGGGAACCCTGGGCTCACACAAAGACACTCAGACCCAAATACAGCAGGGAGCCAGGTCTGAACTCTGGCCTGGGGAAAGAGACCAGGCCTGTCTCACTTTTGGGTGGGACACGCTGGGGCTCAGGAGGGGCCCGGTTTTAGCATCTGTCTCCTACGCAGCACACGGGGCCTCCTCACAAACCAGCATCCATTGGGGCGTGGTTATTTGGGGTAGGACGAAGACTGAGCCCGGGACTCAGTCTGCAGCGACAAAGGAAAGGGAGGATCCTCCCACCCCAAAGCAAAGCCATCGAGTGGACAGCCTTCGCTGGAAGGAGGCGGGGGAGCGTGCTGGTGACCTGACCGCCCGCAGTCTCCTTTGCAAAGGGAAGGTTTCTATCTTTGAGTTAATGGCTAAAATACCATAGGAGTGGAAAGAAAACAAAACCATGCCCAATAGGGGGCATGTCTCTTCAGGGGTGCATTTGCAGGGCTCTCCCTGGCAAGGTCAGAGCCGAGCCCACAAGGTCAAGGTTGGGCCAACCAGGGCCCAAAGCTGAGGGAACGTGGGTGCAGGGGCAAGGTCCCAGGCCTGCAAGCCCTGAGGCCTGCATCCAAGTCATCCTCCTCCAATTTCGTTTTGGAATCACCCCATACCCTCTCAGTTTCCCCACCTGAAAAGTGAGGGCCAGGTGGCCATAAATGACTCACAAGGAGCCTTCCTGTGTTTAGATTCTCAGAGGTAGATACCATGTCACTAGAAAAGAGCTCTGGGTTTCCAAAGAGGGGACTTGGCTAGAACATGAGGAGAGCTGGGGAGATGGGAGCTGTCAGCTCAGGGGATGTCTCTGATGGGAGACATTCCGGAGACAGACAGAAATGTCTCCTCCTGTCTCCAGCCTGCCTGAAAGCGGATGCCAGCGGAAAGAATTTAGTTGTTAACTGAGACCTGTGGGTCTGAGAAGCGAGGGCAGCAAAAGAAAGTAAAATCTACATTTAAAAAAAAAAAAAAAAGTCAAGAAGCAGGAAACAAAAAGGCCAGAGCAGGAGCTGTTCAGCAGGGATTAGAAACCAGATGAATGGCTCAAGAATGAAAAACAAAAAGCAAAACCCAACTTTACAATAAATTGGAACCAGAAACCACAGTATATGGTGTTAACACCCCCAGTGTGGCAGGGAAGGGTCCGTCCTTCTACACTCCGGAGAAAACCTGACCAAAATATATCCTCGGGCAGCAACAGAGTGGTTGGTCACTGAGATGCTGGACACCCCCACCAGGAGTGGGGGTTTACCAAGCCCAAAATTGCTCAGAACATGCCCAAAGGAACCAGGGCCAGGTTCAGAAAAATATGGCCCCCAGGACCTGGGGAGATGACTTTTGAATCAAAGTTGAAGTTGGAGTCAAAAGCCGCAGCGTTTCCACCAAGGCTGGGGCTCTGCTGGTCCCCACAGAATGTCAGCGCTGGCCCTGACTGGTCCACACCGAATGAGGAATCGAGTCCAGCCAGCTGCGAGACAGATGCAAAATGGGTCCCCACCACCCCCAACCCACCAAGGACATTGTGAAGATTCTCAATTCGCTCGTTTCTGTATTTTAGTTTTGCCTTTCTCAAGCCAGCCTCTGGGAGAGGGCCTGAGCATCCTTCTCTAAAAGTGCATGGTGAACTCAAGAGAGAGAAGTCCAGGAGACATAATCTAGCCACTCCGAGAACCTCTGGATACCTCTCCGCTAACAGACAATGTGCCATGCCACGTCTTGTTTGCACTCCGTCAGGCTAAATAATTATCTTGTTCAAATGCACTTCGCTCAATATGGTGCTTGTTAAAAGCTTATTAGAGAAATAATCACCCTTGATGTGCCGGCTGTTCAGACATCACCGTGGGGAATAAATGACAAGGTGTTTGAAGTGGACGGGAAAAAAACAACTGAGATTGACAATATATGTGTCTATGAAAATACTTCGTTGTCCGTGGAGGAAGATATATTGTATGTATCTATCTGTATCTCCCATTGCCAAATTCACTCCATACTCCTGGAGATTCCCACTCAATTGCAATTGGTTTGCAAGCCCTCAGCTGAAAGCAAGCCATCTGCGGAGGAGGCATAAATCATCCCTGGCTCCCCTCACCACTCTAACTGCTAAACTCCCAAAGGGGCGTGGGGACTTCGGGAGTTACATTCAGCATCCTCAGTCTCTGGCCTGCTTTTGGGGGCTCTTTAGGCTGGGTAGAGGGAACAGTACATCTGAGGGTCCACTTTGGAAGCAGGGACAGTGGAGAGGTGTGTGGGGGTGACATGTGGATTTGTGAAGGTGGTCCTGCAGTGTTGGCAGGGGTCTAAGGATGGGACTGGGCCGTGTGCGTCTCTGCCAAGCAACGAAGACAGTGAGGAGGGGCCGGGGGCTCTCGGAGGTCACAGAGGCCCAGACAAATTCTCACACTGGAAGGGCCAGAGGTTGTTGCATGTGTCCAGGGTGGGCTGAGTGCCAGGAGAGGGACACCCTTGTGTCAGAAGGCCTGTCCAGCATGTGACAAGTGGAGAAATAGTGGACAGGATGTTCAGAAAGCCCTGTTGTAGCCCCACCTATCCCAAGCAAAGCCCTTGCTCTCAGGCTGCTGGTCTCCTCATCTGAGAAGGGAACTTCTGGACGCACGATGCTGAGGCACCTTCTGACCCTCCAATGCTAGGGCTCTAGGACTCAGGGACTGGGACATTGCCTCATGTTCCAAATACAGATGGCACAGGAGGTCAAGGGCAGTGGAATGGCAGGGCCTCCGGCTGTGTCTGGCCCTAGTCTATGGTGGTCCCTGAAGTTAATAACCCTCACGCTCTCCCATCGGCTTGGAAGGAGCCTCAGCCCAGGACCCTTGCCACCTCCAGGTAGCCCCAGGGTGGTTGTAAGAAATTGGGACATGGATGGGGTGGCACTGGGGGCTCACCATGTAAAATAACAAAACCAACTGATGATCACCCACAAAGTGAACTGTGCAGGGCCGGGGAGGGGTGGAGAGGCCAGAAAGGTGGACTTTGAGGATCCTGGGAGCCTGAGGGAATCCCACAACCCAAGCCACTGCTATTAAAGCTACAGGCCCAGGACCTCAAGCAGCCGTGGCCAAGTCCCAGAATGGAGGCACCTGAGAGACTGCAGATTCTAGCAACTGAGGGCCCCATGATTCTCAGGTTCCAGAAGCACCTTGCTGGAACTCTGGGATCCCAGATTCCTAAGGTCCCCGTCTGTGCAGGGCCCGTGATTCTAAGACACTGGCATCCTCCATGCCTATGACTGCAGGTAGCCCGAGGAACAGCGCCTGGTCAACAGGGCCCACACCCCAAGGGGTGACATTGTACTTACAACCCACCCCCAGTTAGATCTGCCACCGTCCCAGTAGGTCGTCCCCTCATCTACCCCCTCCCTCCACACACTGCACCCAGTGCCTACGGTGGTGCCTGACACAGAGTGGGGACTCGTTCACGAGAAATCGGTGGAATGGATGAATGCGTCTGCTTAGAGGGAGCGCGCTGGGAGCAAAGTGCAAAATACAGAAACCAAGGCTGAGAAGGTGGTGATGAAATGCCGATTGGTGGCTGACTTGGGCCTGAGTTAGGAAAGTGGTTTCTGTTGTGGAAACCAGGAGTTTGCTGGGGAAGGACGGGAGGCGGGGAAGACCACGCTAAGGTAGCTAAAAATTCCCCAACTTAACCACCCCCCACGCTTTTGCCACCCCTCAGGCCAAATTGCAATAAAAATGTTTAAAATTTGGCTTTTGTACTCTTTGATATTTGGGGGACATCTTGGTGGGGGGGGGTCCATTTTAGAAACCAGGCTCGTCCCCCCTCAAAGCCCCCTGGGGTCTGGCTTCATGCCTGCAGTACTCGGCTTACACACTAGGTGGCAGTGCCCACCACCACTGCCACCGATACCACCGTACCTGACTCAGCCACATCAGCAATGTCCACCCCTTGCTCTTGTGCCATGAAGCCCAGGATGGAAAAAATTGCGAAGCCAGACACAAAACTGGTACCACTGTTCAGGCATCCCAGCAGCATACAGTCCCTAAGTTACACATATGTCAGGGAGCAAGTTAATTCACAACACAAGGAAGCCACGCTCCCTACTTCTCTTTTTCTTTAAACATCATCATCATCATTTCTAAAGTCCACCAGGCCCGCCGGCGCAACACTTGCCTGTACGAGTTGTACTTGTACTTATTGTAGCTCCCCAGTGAGGTCATAGCCCCCAGGCAGATGGCGTAAGAGAAGAATATCTGAGTCCCAGCATCAATCCACACCTATGAGGGGGAGGGAGGTGGCAAGGAGAGAGAGGAGGGCTGTTAGAGCTGGCTTCCTGGAGGAGGCAGCGAGGGTTATGTCCACCCGGCGATGGGCTGGGGACGGGACCTTGCACATGCAAATGGAACACTTATGCTCGAATCCAAGGTGACTTTCACGGCAATACTGAGCTGCAAGGAGCCCCAGAAATCAAACACCCCACCTCCCAGCGACCTAGCATCAGGGTTAAGAGGCTTCAGAAGCAGATGGATCTGGATTCCAACCCTGGAATGACAGTGGACAAGTATCACTCCTGCGGTCTCAGTTTTCATATCTATAAAATGGGCTCCATTGCCCTACCCCATAGAGCTGTTTCCCAGGTTCAAAGAGTGGCGATTCAGCCCAGTGCCAGTTACACAGCAAGCCCATAAGTCAAGGTTGCTGCCACCACCATTATTGTTACTGTTTGCGGACCCTCAAGTTAGAATGCGGAAGGAGGTTCCAAGGGACTACGCAGCCAAAACTGCTCTCCAGAATCTTCACCAGGCAGCTCCAGAGGGTCTGACAGCCACCTTCCCAGCTGTCCTCTGAGGCTGGCCAACCCTTCTCCCACCTGTGTCCTGTCCAGGGGGAAGGGCAGTGGGGAAGGAGAGTACAGGCCCTTGGGAAGCAACCGGAAGGCCCTGGGGATTCAGGTCCTCAAACAAACCCAGAAAATCTCCCAGGGATTCTGCTACCTCCCTGAGGTCACAAGGCTGAGTGCCAGAAGGTGGGCTTTCGGTATCTGCCCCTCGACCCTCCAAGGCCATCGCCCGCAGCGCTCCAGGTCCCGGCTCTCCCATCCCCAGGATGCAGCAGCCCTTGTGGCTGCAGTGGGCAGAAGCTGGGCCGAGGGGAGACTTGCTTATCAGAAGATTTCTCCCCCTTACCTGGTGCAGGGTCTAAAGCAGCCTCTCTAAGTGGCCAGCCTCAGACGTCCTTGACACGAAAACAGACGCACACAGCTAGAAAGGTCCGTCAGCACCGGGGACAGGCACACCCACCACAGGCCCAGTGGAAAAGTACCGGGGGGCGGTGGCCCAGTTAGACCTGTGCACCGAAGAACCACGGAAGATGTGCTGCCAGCGGCCTCTGCCCCTGCCCTGTCCTGTGCTGGCCTAGCCCTGGGTGGGAGGGAGGACAGTGTGTCCCAGCCCCGCAGTACCTGTGGGTCCTCGAGGCGGGTGATGTCGGGATACAGATAGAACTTGATGCCTGCGCCCGCACCCGGCAGCGTCAGCCCTCGGACCAGCAGCACCAGGAGCATGGCAAATGGAAAAGTGGCTGTGAAGTACACGACCTGCGAGGGAGACAGGGATTCAGGGGGTCATGGGCATCACTTGCTGCTGCTAAGTCTGAGTGTCCTCTCAGAGAGGCAGAGGGGAGCACTGGTCAGGATCAGGGGTTCTGGAGCCAAGTTTGCTGTCTCACTTGCTGTGCGGTCTTTGGCACATTGCTTAACCACTCTGGGACTCAGCTGCCTCATCTGTAATCTGGGTATATACAGGTACCTACCTCACAGATTTCTTTTTTTTTTTTTTTAATTTGAGACGGAGCCTCGCTCTGTCACCCAGGCTGCAGTGCAATGGCACGATCTTGGCTCACTGCAACCTCCGCCTCCCGGGTTCAAGTGATTCTCCTGGCTCAGCCTCTCGAGTAGTTGGGATTACAGGTGCCTGCCACCATGCCCAGCTAATTATTGTATTTTTAGTAGAGACAGGATTTTACTAGGTTGGCCAGGCTGGTCTCAAACTCCTGGCCTCAAATGATCCACCTGCCTCAGCCTCCCAAAGTGCTGGGATTATAGGCGTGAGCCACGGCACTGGCCCACCTCACAGATTTACTGAGATTAAATGAAAAACATCCTATAAACAGTTTGTCCCAGGAACCATCTAAGCACAAAATACAGTGGTGGATAAGACAGAAAACAAATCCCTGCCTTTGTGGAACTGACATTCCAGGGTGTAGAGGTGGAAAATGCAAAATCAGAGAGTAAGCTATCAAGTGCACGTGTAGAAGGCTCAGCCCAGTGGTTGCCAACCATGGCATGTGCCGATGACATGCAGGTCATATTAGTTAACTAACCACAATGTTGGTATGATTCCTATGGTTAGGGATCAGATAAGCATGGATTCAAATCCCAGCTCTGTCCCCTCATTTGCTGTGTGATCTTAGGCACATTGCTTAACCTCTCTGGACCTGTTTCCTCATGAGTAGAATTCAGATAAGAGTAATAGAAGCCCCTCACCAAGGGGTGAGGTGAGGATTCAATGGGATGATGCTTGTAACACTGCCACTCAGTAGGTGCTCCAGAAAGGGGGCCTGTTGTTGACACTGATTTTGCTGGAAGGATGGGACCTTCAGGGAAGAAAATGAGGCCTCTCAAAGGCCCTTAACTGGGAACAGGAAAGGCTCCCTACTTCACCGGGCCTCTGGGAGACCCATGGCCTTCCCTGGGTCACACTGTATGTTCCAGACAGGCCAAGATCAGGTGTGAGGTAGGGACTAGAAATGATGTGGCCGTCTCCTCCCAAAGACCTTCTGTCTTCCTGTCCTGCAAGCACTGTTTGTGACATCAGTTCTCATGGATGGATTTTCCCATTTTATTCAACACAAGGAGTTTCCAGACAGGGTTTATGCCTGGGAGGAGCTCAAAGGTGCCTGGCTGAATGGACAGTGAGATCCTAGTGTTTCAGGCAGGGCACTAGCTGAGTAGAAACATCCCAGGCACAAGCCCACTTCATCCTCACCACGCTCCCCAGGACGGTGGTTTACAGTGGAGAAACTGAGGCTGGGTGGGCTTTAAGGACTTGCCCAGGGCATCAACGGAGTCCAGGATTTGAACCCAGAGCCTGTGGAGGGCTAACCTCTGAGCAGAAAGGCATGAAGTATTTTACTTCGACATGCAGAAAGCTCATGGTGGCCACCTCGAAACACTGAGACTGGCTGGCAGAGCCCTGGGCCACATCTGGGGATCAGGGGACCTGGGAGGAACCACTGCATGGTCAATGCGCCCATTTTACAGGAGAGGAAACTGAGATGACGAGAAAAGGAGGAATGTGCCCATGGAGTTGGGGGTGCAGTGCCAGGGCACTGCTGGAGCCCAGGTATGTAACAAACACTGACAGATAGTGACAGAGCCCAAAACCTTACCTAGATGGCACCAGGACCCTCGACAGAGCACATTCTCCTGGCCATGATCCCTTTGAGTAGAAACAATGAGAAAGGGAATTCGGAAAAGGGCAAAAAGGAAGCTTTCAGGGCCTGCTTAGCTCAGCTGCCCTCAGCCCAATAACCCTCAGGCAGTGTTTATTGAGCACTTACTGTATACCTAGCACTGTTCCAAATGCTGTGACGTCTATTCTCACTGGCTCCTGCCCTAACCCTTTGAGGTAAGTTTTATTACTATCTCCATTTTGCAACAAGAAAACTGAGGCCCAGAGAGAGTCCATCACTTGCCCAGGGTCACATGGCCTTAAGCAGCAGAATGGGGACCTGCCCCACAGCCCACATATAGGAGACTGGCAAAAAGCCTCCCACAACTGGCAGTTTACTGACTCTCCCCAAGAGCAGAGGGCAGCCAGGAGGGAGGCCCGCAGGTCTAAATCCAAGCTTAGAGGCTGGCTTGCCACGAGCCCTCCAGGAAGCCGCTGTCCCCTCTAGACTCTGTTTCCCCACCTGGAAGTAAAGGGTTGGGACCGCAGGGGCTCTGAGGTTGCCTCCTACTCTGCCACTCTAGGTCAAGGGGTAGAGAGGCTGTGGGTCAGCTGCGGAGCCGCCTCTACCAGGGGTTGTACGCTGCCTCTGCCACCCCTTGCTAGTGACCTGGGTGGGCCTCAGCTTCCCCATCTGTCCACTGAGGATACGGGAACGCTGACCTTGCTCGCTGGCCCCTGGCCTGCCGTGAGCATTCAAGAAGCCTCCTTGGCCAGCACTGTCAGGACGGCCCTCCAACACTGAGAGGGTGGGCCCCACTCCCGCCTCTGCCCCCAGGCGTCCTTTGTTCCTCCAGGCCTCGGTTTCTCCAGCCATCTGGAGAACCGTCATCTCTTCTCCTTGAGGCCAGGAGCCCACATGATTTCCCAAGGATGGGAAGGCAGACGTGGAGGGCCGGGGCACATCAGGAAGCCACAGAAGGGGGGAAGAAGTGAAAAAAGAAAACCAGCCTGCCTCTCCCTTCCTGAGGACAGGCGGCCAGGCGGCCAGGCGCCCCAACCAGTTCCCACCTCTGGGGCCCTTTGTGGGCCACACCCGGGCTGGCGAACAATAGCTGCTGACAGCAGGCCCGCAGGGGTCTCCAGAGGGCGGCCACTTCAAAGCCAGCCAGGCCTCCCCTGGGCCAAAGCCTCTGTGGCCAGAGGGCTTTGTGTCAGGGACGGGTGTGGAGGTGGCTTTCCTTGTTTTCACGTAGTTAGTTTATTTAACAAGCACTTATGCAGTGCAGAGTTTGTGCCGGGCACTCAGCTAAGAGCTCCATGAGTTTCAACTCATTTAATCCTCAGACAACTGAGAAGAGCCAGGCACCAGCCTCACCTGCATTTTCTAGATGAGGAGACTGCCCAGAGAGGTGGGGGCACCTGCCTGGAATCAGAGTTAGTGGTGGCGGATGCGGGATGGATCCAGGCCAGCTGGTGTCAGGTCCCCACACCTTTGGGATGTGTGTCATTGTCCCTCCCCAAATCCTGGTCACACCACCTCAGCCATGTGAAGGGAAAATAAAATCTCAGGACCCCAAACTCACTATGCAGAAGGAAAAGGTTAAGCTTGGGAACTGAGTCACACACACACACACACACACAACTGGCCTGCCTTCTGTTCTTCAGCAGAGAGCTGTGAGATACAGGCCACATATCTCCCCAGGCAGCCTCCCTCACCCTGACAATGTAAACTCACAGCTCATCTTCACAGGTACAAAGCGACAAGAAATCAGCCATCCGCCCACACGTCCAGGCATGTGTCTCCTTCCTCTACCGTGTGTGCACCCTACCCTATGGAAAATGTGTGTGTTCTCCACCCTATGGAAAATGTGTGTGTTCTCCACCCTATGAAAAATGCAGATTTGCTGAGAGACACCGTGCATAACTACCTGAATTACCTATTCCTCTGTCCCCTCCTGCTGTTTCCCCTTACATTTTTTTTTTTTTTTTTTTGAGACATGGTCTCTGTCGCCCACGCTAGAGTGCAATGGCGCAATCAAAGCTCACTGCAGTCTCCACTTCCTGGGCCCAAGAGATCCTCCTACCTCAGCCTCCTGAGTAGCTGGGACTACAGGTACACGCCACCATGCCCAGCTAATTTTTGTACATTTTAGTAGAGACAGGGTTTCGCCATGTTGACCAGGTTGGTCTTGAACTCCTGAACTTAAGCAATCTGCCCTCCTCGGCCCCCCAAGTGCTGGGATTACAGGTGTGAGCTACTTCTCTGGGCCTCCCCTTTATATACTGAGGTTCTCAAAACCCTCTTTGGAAAAAGTGCAGGCCATAGACCTGACTGTGGCTTGTGTCTCTTTTTCCTGGGCACATCTTCAAACTTGGCAAAATAAACCTCTAAGCTGATTGAGCCCCCTGACTCAGACGGGTTTTGGTTTACAGCAGCAGGTTTGAAAGCCACTCTTGCTTTGCAGAATCTGCTGCTCCGAGGACAAGCTGGTGAGAGCCATGCTTTCAACTTTTCCGTGGCTTCCCCGGGATCCCCAAGGGAGAAGCTGGTGCCAGCCGCTGCCAGGGGCCTCTGGTGGTGGCCCAGCAGGCCTTGCCATGGGATATGGTATTTTTCCACTCTTGCTGGTGAACCTTCGTGGCTCCTCTGAGCCCTAGACCCAAAAGCCCTGTGGCTCAGTTGTCTGGGAAAACTTGCAAGGACAACTTTTCTCCATCCCCTCTGGGCAGCAGAAAAGAGGGTGGCTGAGCAGCAGGGGGAGCTGGGCATCTTTGGGAGGTAAGGGTCTGGGCAGCAGCAGCAGGGGGAGCTGGGCATCCTTTGGGAGGTAAGGGTCTGGGCAGCGGGGCTCGCCATTGATCCCAGAGATCCTAGGCAGGCCCCAAGGGTCCTCAGCGCCCGGGATGTTGGTGAGGGGCTTCACTAACTCATTTCACATAAGGGGAAGGTGAGGCTGAGAAAGTGAAAGGGCCTTGTCCAAAGTCATGCAGTTTGGGGGATCCAGAGCTAAAAGGATGTGGCTCTGACTACCCGCGCTTTGCTTTTAACCAGGCAAAAAGAGCTGTTCCAGAGGCCAACAGTGAAGAGCCCCAGCCTCAGTGAACATCCGTGCTCACTCCAGGGCCTCCTCCCCGTGCATCTGCAGGGCTTGCACTTCCTATGTGCGTGTCTGGATCTCTGCCCCCTTCCCAGACCCCACTCTGTGACAGCAGGGACATGCCTGGCACATGGCCTACTTACTGCATCCTCAGGCTGGCACGGGGGTGGGCACAGGAGGTGGAAGAGTGTGGGGCACCCAGGTCGGGAGTGGGGCTGCCTGGGTCCAAATCCCAGCAGAGCCACTGACAAGCTGTGTGATGCTGGGCAAGGTAATAAGCCTCCCTGAACCTGAGTTTCCCCATCTGTAAAATGGGACTAATAACCACACATACTCCAAAACATGAGGAGGATTCAATGAGCCACCCAGCAGCACTGAGAACGCTACCCCGCACTCACGGGCTACTGCGCTTTCACCGCCATTATCACTATTTGTTGAATGGACTAATGGCAGCCTAGTTTTGAACCCCTGGAATAGTGAAAATTACAAAAAAGGAAACTGCAACCTAGAGAGGCAAAGTGATTTGAACTCAGATTTGAGCCTTTCAGGCCGGGGCTCTCCCTCCATTACCCTCCAACTCCTCCTTGCTGGACTAGACACGAGAGCAGGGCCTTGGCAGGATGAGGTCCGTCTGCTGCCCGTGGGCCCAGCCCCCACGTCAGCCACAAACCTGGTCTGTGGCCAGGGCTGGAAGCCATGGCCAGCGAGCAGTCAGCCTCTCAGCCATGGGGCTTGAGGAAGTCCACAGAGCCTGACTGTGTTTGTCTTGGCTTCTCTGGCCTGGCCTAGGCTCTGCTATTGTTCTGGGAATCACGCCCACCCCTGGGAGGCCTAGAGCCACCCCATGAAGGAGGTTGTTGCTAAGGATGACATGGGAGGACCCCAGGAAGGTCAAGTCTTTGCTCGGCCACAGCTGCAGCCTGGTACCCTCTCTTCTGGCTTTGACACTACTCTCCTGTGTTCTGCATTATGGCTCAAAAGTTGCTCACTGTCCCTGGCGGACATCAGCCTCCTCCATCAGACTGGGTGCTCCCCAAGGGTCTGGGTCAAACACACCTCAGGTCCTTTGCACAGGCTGTCCCTTCTACCTGGAGATTTTCCCCTCCATATACTCACCTGGCTCAGCCCTTCACAAGGATGTGAAGCATCCTTGCCTAGAGTCACCTTCTTGGTAGGCCTTGCCTGGCCACCCTATTTAAAATTGCTCCCAACACTCCCCACTCTCCTCTGTTTGACCTTTTCCCATAGCTCGCATCCCCATTTGACTCCTATACATTTTTCGCATTCGTCTTGTTACGACCTGACTCTTCCTGCCAGGCCATCAGCTCCTGGAGCCCAGGAATTTTTGTCTGTTTTGTGAACCACTGCATGTCCCCCCGTGCTGTTTCTACAAAGCACCTGGCACATGGTAGAGGCTCAAAAAATACTAGTGCATAAATAAGTGATGATGTCTCCAGCACTGCTGAGGACCAGTGCTCACAGAAACTTCCTCACTTCTGTGTGGGGAAAGTGAGGCAGAGTGGAGAAGGGCATGGTGGCGTGCGCCTGTGGTCCCAGCTACTCAAGAGACTGAGGTGGGAGGATGGTTTGAGGATGGCTTGAGCCCAGAAAGTGAGCTGAGATCAAGCCACTGCATTTCAGCCTGGGCAACAGAGCCAGACCCCGCCTCAAATTAAAAAAAAAAAAAAAAAAGAAGGAAATTAGCATTTACAGAACCATCTGTGCCAAGCATTGTGCCAGGTGTTTAACACACCTCATTTTAACCCTTACTATCACCTATTTTATAGAGGAGGAAACTGAGGCTCAGAGAGGAGGAAGTGACCTTGGATAAGTCACTTGACCTCCCTAAGCCTGAGTTTTCTCATTGTTTAAAGAAAGGAATAAAATGGTGTGTTTGTAAGACGGAGAACCCGGGTAGCACAGTGAGGGTGCTCTCCAAGGAGGTGCAGGAAATACCCATGTCCCCTGCTCCTGCCTGTTCCGGGCAGGACTGTGCTCACTGGTGTGCAGGGGCAGGTGTCCAAGGCCTGGACTGCTTCCATTCCACCCCGGGCTTCAGGATGACAGGGTGGTTCTGCCCCAAGAAACAAGCAGAGGGCACTGTGTGTATTGGAGGAGGGTGCACGGGATCACCATCATTCTACCTCTTGCAACCCTGGAGTCCCAGGTCTTGCAAGGGTAAGTGACTGGAGTAATTACCTGGATCTCTACAAATCTGTGATTTCGCCTCTTTGGGGGCTCTTTATCCAGGGAGAGCACACTCCTCAACCCTCAATTCTACTCTGTGGCTGGGGCAGCTAAGGTCACTGCCCACAGCTCCACCTGGAATACTACCTTAAGACACTCCTTTGACTTTTGGGGTTTTTTTGATCTGAAAGAGATGTTCCCTTTTTTGGGATGTGAGTCACTGGGGAAAGCGTTGAGAGGGCACCATCTAAAGGCAGATGAGCAAATGCCTTTGTTCTTGATAGCTTAGGGCCCTGGATTCAGGCTCACACCTGTGATCGCAACAGACCCCTGCACCAGCCTTTGGCCTCAGCACAGCCATGACAACAGCCAGTGTCTAGGTTATTAGGGAACAGTTCGGCTCTAGTTAGTAACAGGTAACGTTTCAGTTATTGGTTAACATTTTCACTATTGCTAATATATCAGTTATACCTAAACCTTTAAAATTACAAGCTATTGCTAATCTATCAGTTATACCTAAAACCTTAAAATTACAAGCTAATATTTTACATTTGTTAATCACTAACATCTTAGTCACTATGTGACATATTAATCAGCAGCAAACACTCCAGTTATGAATAATACTTTGGTTAACAGCTAACATCTTGGCCATGAGTGGATGATTTAATAATCAGCTAACACTTTCCTGAACAACTAACATTGGAGGTGCCGGCTGAAATGTTAGTTATAAGATAACTCCGTTAATCTGATTTAGCAGCTAAAATCTAAGCCAGTGCCTCTCAATCCATAAAGTGCATTTGGATTATCTGGGGGTAATGTGACAACACAGTCTGAGTTTGTAGGTTTGGGGCAGGCCCACGAAGCTCCCCGCAATGCTAATGGGAATGCTTGTGGCCCCCTCTGCAAAGCGAGGGTCCATGCTGTGGCTAATGGCTCTTACCACGGTTGCTGGCTAACCTCCTGTTACCAGCTAACCTATTTATTAGAAGTCCAACACTAGTTATCTGCTACCATCTGCACTGACTGCCAATACCTTGAGATGAGAAAGCTGTGGTGGGTGGGGCTAGCTTGTGTAGGCTCCAGAGAGCCTGACTCTTCAATATTCAGGAATTCTGTGAGCTGGTCTTTAAACCGTCAGCAGCTTGAAAGCAGATATGGTGGAAGCACTGACACCATGAAACGGACAAACACTACACACCTGGGTTTTACTTTTTTCCAGAGGGCTGGCTTATCAGCACACCACCACCGGCCACCTCCCTCCTGGGGCGTGGCTAATTGCAGGCAGGAAGTGGGGGAGAGGGCCAGCCTGGCACAGCTCTCCAGGAGTCAGGGGAGGGACAGAAGTCCAACTTACCTTCCCAGTGGACCTGACGCCCTTCCAGATGCAGAAGAAACACACTAGCCAGACCAGAAGAAGGCAGAGAGCGAGGTCCCATTTCAGAGAGCCTGGGTGGTCGATTCCAGGGGACAAGCTCAGCACGTTGCGCCTTGAAGCAAACACGGAGCCAGAAGTCAGTAAGGGGCCTGGCCCCGGAGTAGAGAGAGCCAAGGCCCAAACATTAACAGGCTGAGGGGCAAATCCCACCTGAGGCACTGCATTTACATAAGTCACCTCACCTTTCCAAACCCAGGAATCCCCATTTGTCTTGAGACAGAGTTGTTGCAAAGAAAAAAGGATGGATTCAGACTCCAGATTCAGGCAAAACCAGGTTCAACTCAGTCTGACCTCAGGCAAGTTAAGGAACCCCTGAGCCTCAGTTTCCTCATCTGTGAAACGGGCACCGATTTTCTGCTGGGACTTCAACAGAACCTTCTTCAGTGCGCCAAATACTAAGTTCAGTTCTCAGCTCTACTGTTCGTTCCATCACTGACAGAGGAAGTTAGCCAACTTTCCCAGACCTCCGGCTCCTCATCTATAAAATGTTGCCCTCCCCCAACATTGTCCCTTATTATTTTATTCATCCCTGTGTAACCTGGATCTCTCACTAAAATGTAAGTCACACAAGATCCTAAATTCAGGGTCTGGGATGCAGCTAGCACTTGATAAACCTTTGCAGATGTAACTGTGGTGTTCAGATGCCCAGGGAAGCTTCAGGCACACAGCCGGCACCTAAGCAGCGCTGGTTTCCTCCCCTGCCCTGCCAGGGTTTTGAGAGTCTCAGAGAGAGGCAGGTAAACAGTTTTAAGGATAACTGGCATGGGACAGCCACCAACCCTGCCCAGGATGACACGGCAGAGCATGGGTCTTTGGAGTCCAGACCTAAGCTTCCCACCAATCCAAGCTGATTCCTGCTGTCCTGCTAAACAGGCACAGAAGCACCTACTCACAGACAGCACCTGAAAGCAGGCCAGGGCGGTGCAGGGTACTGACAGCCCAGGCCATGAAACTTGATGCCAAAAGTGGCATCCATGGTCCCAGAGCTCTGGCTGCTGCAACAGTGATCAAGGACAGCCACGCTGAGCACAGGGACATCGGCCCTGCCCACTGGGCCTCCCAGGTTACCCGTCCAGCACAGGCTGCTGGCCACAGGAGACAGGGTCTCCATGCTCCAGGGTGTTTGCGAACCCCTGGAAGACGCTGAGTTTCCTTCTAATGGGAGTCAGCTCCCTGCCTGAAGGTCACACTCCCATGCAGGAGGGGCAGGGAGTGAAGTGTGACTCTGCCTCAGTTTCCCCTTTTGTAAAATGGGACTAACAGCTCCCGCCCAGGATGCTCTTGGGAAAGCATTCTGGAACATCCCAAGCTTTTAGCCAGTCCGTGGGATTACCCCCACAGTCAGGGCTCTGGTTCTCAGAACACACACTGGGTTCGACCCTTTATCATTTTTTTTTTTTTTTCTAGAGAAGTTTCAACATAAGGACTTTGAATAAATCCAATATTCCCTTCTCAACTGGCATTCAAGCAAGGCCTTTCTTTAGTTCACTGCTGTGTTCCCAGCACCTAGAACAGCACCTGGCCCATTGGAGGAGCTCAATAAAGACGTGTTGAGTGAATAAGTGAATGAACGGACTCAACTGGGAGGACAGCAAGTTCACATGTCACTGTAGGATCAATCCGTGAAATACTCCCACTAACAGCCACAAGAAGGGACAGCTTTTCTTTGCCTTTTTCTTGCTGGTCACAGTGACATCAGTGGGCTCCCCCGGCACCTGATAATGTCATCCTGATAATGCTGATAGACTAAATAAAAGCCACCAGCAACCAACTGCTTTCCAAGGCCTTTTCAGTTTATCTCATCTGATCCAAGGAGTAGAGGCCATTCACCCCATTTTACAGATGGGGAAAATCAAGGCTTGGAGGGTCCACTTGCCCATGGTCACAGAGCCAGCAGGTGACACAGAGCTGCCACCCCAAGCCCACTCCTGTCTGACTCCAAAACCAGTGCTCTCTCTACTCCACTACACTGTTGATGTGATTTTAAGAGAAAACAGAGCCTAAATTTTAAAAACAATCTCTTCAGTCCTCTGCTATATGCTGGGATCACCTGGCACCTTGGGGCAGGGGGCATCTCTATAGGGCAGGCTGGCAGCCAACTGCATCCCAGCTGGGGCCCTGCCAAGCATGTGGATCTGGCGCCTGCCATGGCTTTAAAACAAAAAGCCTTTCCTCATTCTGCAGGGCTCAGCACCTTCAGTGAAAGCCAGGGCAGGCTGGGCAGTGGCCCAAGACTTCCTTGTGAATGGGCAGCACCAGGAGAGGAGGAAGAGCACCTTTCCACCGTCTCCCAGGGCCTCCAGGTGCACTCGCCTTGGTCTCAAAGGAAGCCTCCCTGAGGTTCTGGAAGACTCACTGCAGAGCCCCCGTCTGGCTTCCGCTGTCCTGTCCCACGCTGGGGAAATGTCTGTCTTGCCCACCAGACCCTGAACATCCCAAGGACAAGGGCTTTATATGCTGATGAGATGTCCAGCCACAAGATAGCCTTTCGTTTGATTCTTTAGGACGAGCTGGCTGAGAAGCTTAACATCCTGGAGCCCTGACTGTGACCATACCCAGCCTGTGGCCAGCTGACCCAACAGCATCTGCCTTCCTCCCACCACCATGCTGGGCAAACCAGTGGTGCCCGATACCGATGGGAGGCTGCCGCACTGGCTTGTTCGGGGCAGCTGACCAGCTATGCAGTCTACAACAGAGAAAATGAGTCCTCCGCCTGCTTCTCCATCGCTGGTGGTAGTCCCTTTGTAGGATCTCATGGTGGCATCCAGGGATGTGTGCTTTGACCAGGCAATTCCATTCCCAGGATTATCTCCTATAGTTACACCTGCATGGGTGGCCAGAGACACAGTACCCACCCCAAGCAGTGCTGTCTGTAGAGTGAAAAGTTGGAAACGACTCAAATGTCCATTAAGAGGAGCTTGTAAACTGTGAAGCAGGCACACACTGGAACACAATGCTCGGTGTAAAACAACAGGAAAGTTCTGTGTCCTACTAAGGAGCTAGGTCCTGGAGACAAAATGCAGGAAGAGAAGCAAGGTGAAGAACAGCGCATGAGACATGCTCCCTGCTGTGTAAAGAGGGAGGGAGACAGAGACACATTTGTACTTGAATACACACATACTATTTTTGGCAGGACACACAAGAAGCTGGTGGCAGTTGCTGCCTGTGTGGGGGAGGGGGATGCACTTTGCAATGTATTTTTGCACTACTTCAATGTTTTTAATGTGCACATATCACCTTTATAAAAGTTATTTTAAATTCTTGAAAAGCTTTATAACGGGCCATGTGAACGTCCCAGGACTGAAACCAATGTATCTCATCAATCAGGATTTGTCACAACACAGCCTGACACAGGCTCAGGGCCAGAGCAACTGACATTCTTTCCAAAGATATCTCGGGCAGCCATGCCGGCTGAATCTCGGGCGGGCCCCTCCACAGTCCCTTCCATGTCTGACTTCCAGAGTCTTCCCAGCCAGAAAGCAGTCGATCAGGATCCAGCCAATCCCTACCCAGTGGTGAGGGCGTGCTCAATAAACTGTGGGGTGCCATGCCGGGGGAACGCCATGGTGCACTGCCACTCACCTGTGCCTCCTAAGCACCCCAGGAGGAAGCTGCACAGGCTCCCCACAGTGTTAACATAGCTCTCCCAGCACACTGTCTCTGCCCTTGTCCAGGCCCCTGACACCCCCAGGATGATTTCCAGCAGCCTCTTCATCCTCCCTCCACTCCTGCCCCCACAAGTCAGAGGGAATCTATTAATACCTATGGCAGGCCACATCCCTCCTCTGCTCCACATCCTCCCGAGGCTCCCACTCCGTAGCCAACACAGCTCGCCTGACCTTGCCATTCAGACTCAGACACTTTTAAGAATGAGTGGGTGCCAATTAGTAATCACACAGGTCAACGGGTGTAAAGGGGAAGTGTTCCGGGCAGGCTGGGGGTGCGGGCACTCAAGCCCTACCCTCATCCCCCAGACTGCACCATCACTTCCTCCTCCTTCAGCCACCCTAGCTGCTGTCTGGGACATTCCCTGAACAGGTCGAACGTGATCCTGCCTTAAGGCCTTGGACCTAACTGCTTCCCTCGGTCACTTGTTCCAAAGCTCCCTCGTCCCTTTCCTTTAGGTCTCTGTTCAAAGGCAACATCCCCAGGGCAGCTGTTCCTGGCCACCCTCTGTAAAAAATATCCCTGGTCACTCTTCTTCCCCTGCCCAGGGCCTGTTTCTGATCACTTATTGCTTTTATACTATAATTTTATATGTGCTATCTATTTCATGTCTGTCTGTCCCATTAAAATGTCAGTCCCAAGAAGGCAGGGTCTATGTCTGTCTTGATCACTGAACAGTGCTTGGCATGTAATAGGTGCTCAGCAGACATTAGTTGAATAAATTAATTATACCCATTTGGTTGATGGGGAAACTGAGGCTCAGACAGGTTCAGGAATGCACCTGAAATCACTCAGATAGAAATCAACCCTGGATCTAGTTCCTTTTTTCTGATGCCACCCTGGGGACCAGTCACCTCATGTGCTGGGCCTGGTGCTGGTCTTGGCAAGGGCCCCAGCATCCCCAGCTTCCTCATGCTCTCATGCAGAGGGAGGAGACTCCGAGGTAAGCTGCATTCTTGTCCAAGAATAGTAATGATTCACTCCAGGGTGGGATCCAAAAAAGAATTGCCTGGACGTCTGTTTTGAGTCGGCCGCCCTGCTGCCGTCCAGCCGGCACTCAGAGATGTAAATACGTCCTCCTAGCGGGCCAAATCGTTTCCTTTTGACTGCAGGCCAGCCATTTATTGGCCATGGTTCTCCCCTGGAGACTGGCAGAGGCAACAATTATAAAAGGGCCCGTCCGCCCAGAGCATGGGGCCGTGTAGCCTTTCTCCACCGCCTCCTCCTTCCGACAGCTGCAGGGGAAGATTGGCTGAGCAGGCCTTGTTTGCAAATATGACTCATTTCTTTGATTCTAATAAAGTCTAATGATACGTGCCGAGCTCCCAGGGGGCTCTGGAGGAGCCTAGGAGGAAGGCACGGCTCCAGCCTGATGGAGGGCATCTGGCCAGGTCTGGCCCTGCCCGTCCTCCAGGGCAACCTTGGGACAGAGGTGACCCCAGACAGCAAGGAGCAGCAGGGGGACAAAAGCTCTGCTTCCCCATCCCAGAGCAACTCGGCGCTCAATTATAAAGCCAGCGTGAAATGACTGTCTCTGGGGCCCCGGTGGCTTCTCATGAGGATCTGGGAAAGTGCAGCTCACTGGCTCCTGCTGAGAATGATGACTTAGCACTGCACACAGGGTGGGCATAGGGGTCCAGGCTGAGAGAAGACCCCACAAGTAACCTGGGAGTGGGGAGACACACACGTGGCACAATGTGACCTGTGACCGTGGACTTGGGCTCCCAGGCCTGGCCTGGGCTCTGGGCTGGTGGCTGGTGGGGACACAGAAAAAAGGTTAGCTGGAGGCAGGATGCAGTGCTGAATGCCAGGGCTGGAAGCTTTGCTTCTTCTAGCTGTGCATGTGACCTCGGGCAGGGCACTGCCCATCTTGCATCGTCAGTGTCCCATGGCCCCCCGCAAAGCGCATCCCTGGTCTTAGCTCCATAACGCTCAAGCCAGGCTGTGAGTCATTGGGACCACGCTACTTCTGTTTACAGAGAAGAGAAGAGGGCGTGGAGAGGTGAGGTCACTGCCTTAAGGTCGTGCAGCTGGGATGTGTGGGAGCCAGAGTTGGGCTGTGTCTCCCCTGACAAGGAAAGGAGAATGTCACCCATTGCTGCTCTGCTTTCTCCTCTGTGAAAACAGAGGGAGGAGGGGCTGGGAGGGAGGGTCAATAGGGACCTTCCCTGCCCAGAAGCCAGGAGATGGCTCCGCTCCCCCGGTGCCTCGTACCCCTGACTTCCAGAGACTCCTGAGCACCTGCCAGCAGCACCTGCTGAAGGAAAGGACGGGCCAGGGACCTATGCATCTGACGCATGTTAAGAGAAGTGAAAGGAAGCAATGGCTGGGGCTGGGCTTTAGCTTGAGGGCCACCAAGACCAACCTTCGAGGGTGTCCTCACTGCTCTGCCGCCCAACTGGCTCCCAGACAGCAACGCGCAAAAAACTCCAACAAGATTCACTCGAGAGAAACCTCAGAGCCAGACGCTGCAGGGTTGGTGGCTATCTTCAGGGGGATTCAGATAAGTTTCACCCCAAAGGGAACCCAGACCTGCTGAAGGCTGAGGCCTCTGAGGCCCCATATACATCCAGCCTCTCTTTCCCACCAGTGTGTTCCCTAAGGAATCACAAAAATCACATTCAGTTCAGTCACACCACCTCCCTTCTCATATACCTTCCACAGTTTCTACTCCAAGAGAACGAAGTTCAAATGTACCCGCCTAACATCCAAGGCTTGGACCCTTCTCCCTGGCCCTACCTGTCCCTCACCCATGCATCCTATGCTCTAGCCGAACCATCCCAAATACTCATGTGCTTTCAGCACGCTGACTCTGCATGGGCTGTTCCTCCTACCTAAACTGTCTTGTCACTCTCCTTTTCTGCCTAGTGAGCTTCTACTCATCCTTCAAAACCCAGCTCACATGCTCCTCCATCTGCAGACGGGGAAGTGAGCCAGAGAGAGGTAGTGATTTGCTGCTCCACACAGGTGAATGCAGACATGGAACTAACGAGGAGATTCAGCACCCAGTGGGCACTTGCTGTGTTGAAATAGTCTCAGTCCTTTCTGTCAGGGTGAGATCATAGCATGGGAAAAGCCACGAGAGGGTTCTGAGCTGCAAACTAACAGGTTGGATTCAGAATTGGTTATGGAGGTGCAAGGATAAGGCACAGAGAGATCCAAGAGGCCAGTGCTGGTGTCCAGGAGAGTGATGGGGGTCCCATGGGGTGACCGTGCATTGGGACAGTGCTCGGATTCTAGGTATACGCTGAAGGGGGAGCCAAGAGGATGTGTGAATTGGATGTGGGATTTGAGGGAGGAAGAAGAGTTTTGGACGATGCCTAGATATTTCCCCTACTTAGAAAGCCTCTGCAGAGTCTGAATGAAATGACAGGGGCAAGTTCCTAGTACTATGCTCACGGGAGTCACCTATTCCCCACTGGTTCTCCTGCCTTTCCACTATTGCATGCCAAGAAAAGAGAAGGCTCTTGAAGGCAGGAGGCTGGGTATTTCCTGCCCATGGCACCTGGCTCAGGGCTGGAACTGAGCTGTCCCCAGTGTAGCTCTCTGGCCTCAACCTGTGCTGTGAAGGCAGGTCACAGGAGGCAGCGTTGGTCTTGCCTAAGCCTGCTTTCCAGGCTCTTGCTCCATGGCCCTCAATCTTCCCCAGGGTTCTAGAAAGAGGGCAAGTTATTTGCGAATGTTCAGGTGGTCTCACAAAGCTCTGCTGGAATCTGGGGCTGGGGGTGCAGGGGTAGGAGAGGTGTGAGAGCCGAAGCGGGAGATGAGTACCAAGCTGGCAGCCAGGGCTCTTTGGACACAGCAAATCCATCTGGATCATGCAGAAGCTTGGGAAGGTGGCTGCAGAACCAGATACTCTCCAAAGATAAATACTGTCTCAGTGTCTTCCAGGCCAGAAAATGGAGCTGGGGTGCTCAGAATGGAGATTCTGTAAGGCAAGGGTCCCAGAATACTCCCGAGGGCCCCGTCCCTCTGGAAGGTGTGAGTGAGAACTGGCCACCCTGAGGACCTCATATTGCTCCCACGTGTTCCTTCTCTAAGGCCCCTGGGTCCCAGACAACAGTAAGACAAGCAGAGTCCAGAAGAGGATGGCCCCTTTACAATAGGGGGTGATTATTTAAGTTCATAACACTTAAAGAAACTGCCCTGAGGGTAGTTTTATGCACTATGAGGGCACTCGATAAATAATAAGGGATTCTGGCCAGGCACGGTGGCTCACGCCTGTAATCCCAGCACTTTGGGAGGCTGAGGCAGGCGGATCATGAGGTCAAGAGATTGAGACCATCCTGGCCAACATGGTGAAACCCCATCTCTACTAAGAATACAAAATTTAGCCCGACATGGTGGCGCATTCCCGTAATCCCAGCTACTTGGGAGGCTGAGGCAGGAGAATCACTTGAACCAGGGAGTCGAAGTTTGCAGTGAGCCGAGGTCACGCCACTGCACTCCAGCCTGGCAACAGAGCGAGACTCTGTCTCGAAAACAAAATAATAGTAATAATAATAATAATGGATTCTCAGGGCTGGTCACCCAGGATCTCATGCAGTCAGGGTCATCCTACAACCTTGGGAAGGCAGCACTGCCATCTCCCCAGGCGCAGGTGAGGATACCATGGCCCAGAGAGTGGGACACACCTGCCTAAGCTAGAAGTGGCAGAGGGAGGGTTAGAACACAGGCAGGCCAGTCAATGTCTGAGGCAAGGAGGTCCCAGCAAATGCCCTAGTAACTGGCTGAGCGCCAGCGTCCAGGAGTAGGGCAGGCCCGGTTTTCAGGCTACGCCAAGAACAGCAGAGAAAGGACAAGGCTGTGCCTTGGACCCCATTCAAGTGAGAAAAAGGAAGTGCCAGCCTTTCTTTGTCTGTGAACTCAGTTCCCCAGGGGGCGGGGAACTGAGGGGCAATGATTGTGCTTCCAATGTCCCTTTTGTTTGTAAGTGGAAAATATACAAACAAGAGGAACCCACAGTGACAGCGGGCCTAAGGACCTGCCCTGAGCATACACTGAAGGCCTGGAGTAGCAACAGTGACATAGACCGCCCAAGTAAGGGTTCCACACCAGTGAGGGCAACCGACCCCTTCTTTGCCAAGGATGTCCCAGCCCCAACCCCAAAGCATGGCTGGGGCCAGTCGGCAGGCCGCTCCCTCTTCTCTGGCCCATTCCTGGGCCAGCTCCTAAGAGATGAGTAGACACCTTGAAAATGGCAAAACTACACACAAAAGACAGGGACTGTCATCTCGTGATGATTCAGAACCACCATCTTCCTTAACAGCACCCCTGCCCTGACTCACAACCTTCACGCAAGGCCTCATCTCACTTAGTTCCAGGGTCAAGGGGCTGCACTTGAGTGCTAAGCTCCAAGGCTGGCTTATGAAGAAGAGGGAAATGAGGCACTAGCCTATTTTTGATCAGCCTCTAAGCACTATGTTAGAAGACTTTCTCCACACATCAGCTCACTCAAGAGTTCCCCAAAATCAGGACTCCACATCCTGCCTTTCTAATGTTTGTCCTCTGTATCCTCCCTGTAGTTACTGACTACCGTTCTTCACTCCTCTCATGAAGAGACAGAATTTATTTCCTCCACCTCTTGAATCTGGGTTTGTCTTGTGGCTTTCTTTGGCCAAGGGGACGTGAACAAAAATGATACAGACAGAGGCTTGAAAAGCACTTGGGTTTTGGGGATTGACCGTTTCTTGTTCCTAGAGTGCTTGCTTAGTGGCTGGTGACAAGCCCAGACTAGCCTGCTGGGTGATGAAACCACACAGACCAGTTGCCCCTCCCACCCCAGCCACCAGCCAGCCAAACCCCAGAAAAGCTACCCGGAGGACCTACAGTTGCCTGCAGACACATGAAGGAGCCCAAGATTGGAAGAACTGCCCAGCCAAGCTCAGCCCAAACTGACAACAAGCAGAACAATCAAGAGCTAAATAAATGGTTGTTGTTTAAAGCCGCCAAGTTTGAGGATGGTTGTTACGTAGCAAAAGCTAACTGATGCATCTTTTTCACTCTACCTACTTACTCACTTTTTACTTAACTACTTCAGCTTCATATATGCATTTTTCTCTGTGCAATAACAGGGAATATATTTTTTCTAAAATACATTAAAAAAACTGTGTCATTTTTAGACAATATAAGTATGCATACCCGCCTCACAGGGATCCCATCAGGGTAGTTATGATTCATTCTTTTTATCTGACAGGTAAAGAAACTGAGGCTCAGAAAGGAGGAGTGACTTGCCTCAGGTCAAACAGCCAGTAAGTGGCAGAACTGGGATTCCAGGTCTGTCTATGGCCAAAAGCATAAATTTCTCTCCAGATCTGCACCCTCCTTCCAATCCCCTAAAGACAGTGGCTCCTGCATTCCAGGGGAGGAGATAAGGAAGTGGGCCATCCTCTCTGCCCCACCCATGTCCTCCTCCTTGCTTCAATGAGGTGGCCTTACTCCCAGAACTCGATGACAGGGGAGGTGAAGTTGGTGGAGCTGATGGTGATCCAGACACTCTTGTTCTTGCGCATGGTGTCCTCCATGCAGTGAGGTGTGTTCCAGCTGTGGTTGCAGTGTGCCCATGGCAGCTCCTTCTGGAAGGACTGGAACAGGTAGTATGTGGCCCAGGCCAGGATGACAATGTAGTAGACATTCAGGAGGGACACAATTACAATGGAGGCATAGCCGATACCTGCAGGTTGGGCAAATGAGATGAGTAAACATCACAAGGGAGGCCAGACCCACCATGGCCACATACTCAACTGGAAGGCCATGGTATCCCCAGGCCCCAGGCCACAAGAGGCCCTTCAACAGTGACCACCAAATATTTATAGGGTGAATGGATGGCTGGGGGAATGGAAAGGTGAAACAACAGATGGTTAGATAAATGGGATGGATGGCAGGGGGTGGGGGGATAAAACAATGAATGGATGGCTAGATGGATAGACAAACAGATGGATGCATGAAAAGATAGATAATAAAGAGGATGGTTGATTGGATGGTTGGATGTTTGGATGGATGGATGGATGGATGGATGGATGGATGGATGGATGGCTGAATGGATGAGACAAATCGATGGATGAATGAACAGAAGAATAGTTGAATGATTGAATGAATGGCCAGATGAATGGATAAATAGCTACATTGATGAGTGTTGGACTGATGGATAGATACTCATTTGTTGCATAGATAATCAGTTTGTTAGATGGATGTATGGATAGTGGTTGGTTAGAAGGTTGAGTAGATGAATGGAAGGATGAATAGATGGGTAGATGAATGGAAAATGGATGGATAGTCTAATTACTGAGTAATGGAAGAAAGGCTTAAGGATAAATGGATTTATGTGGATGACCGAATAAAGAGACTCACATATGTTCTCATCTCTGCCAATTAAATCATAACAGGGATTATTTTGCGTGCATACTAAGTACTAAACATGGGACTAATGAAGCCACCATTCACTTGATGCTGACTGTGTACAAAGCACTTCTACGTGGCTATGTCATTTTGTCTTCATAGCAACCCTGTGAAGTAAGCATACAACTATATTTCTATTTCACAGATGAGAAAATTGAAGTACAAAGTGACCTTCTCAAAGCCACAAACCATCAAGGGGAGTTAATGGGACCTGAACCCAGACAGAAAGCCTCCTGAACCTTAATGCTTATCTGCTGCACTCTACCGCCAAGCAGCTACAGGCTTCTCTTTTTTTCTTGTTTAGATTCGGGGGTACAGGTGCAGGTTTGTGACAGGAGTATATTGCATGGAACTGAGGTTTGCACATCCATCGATTCCCGTCACCCAAATAGTGAACATAGTATGCAATAGGTAGTTTCTCAGCCCTTGTTCCCCACCCCTTTTGGAGTCCCCAGTGTATACTGCTCTCTTCTTTATGTCCCTGTATACCCAGGGTTGAGTTTCCACTTATAAGCAAGAATACATGGTATTTGATTTTCTGTTTCTGCATCAGTTCACTTAGGATAACAACCTTCACCTGTATCCATGTTGCTGCAAAGGCCATATTGCTATTCTTTATGGCTGCATAGTCTTCCATGGTATATATGCACCACATTTTCTTTATCCAGTCCACCACTGATGGGCACCTAGGCTGATTCCACGTCTTTGCTACTGTGAACAGAGCAGCTGCAGGCTTCTCTATGCAACAACCTAGGGAAGTGTGCATGCTGGGTGTGACTGAGTAGCTACTGCATGCTAGGCACTTGCCACATCTCCTTTCCCCGTACTCCCAGGCAGCAGCATGTGCATCACACTGGTACTGTACTGGCTGCTATCTTCTGTCAGGCACAGAGCTAAGTGATGTGCATGAGGATTCAATGGACCTGGCAGACAATAAGTGCTCAATAAAAATGTGTGGAACTGATGAGCACCAGGCCCCAAGTGGCCTCTGTCCCATACTCACCAGAGAACAAGGGGCAGATCTTTTCCCAGCAGGTGATGCCCCCTTCAGAGGTATACTGGCCTATGATGATCTCCAAGAAAAACACAGGCAAGCCGCTCCCAAACAGGAAAATAAAATACGGTATGAGAAATGCACCTACAGAGAGCAGAATGGGCAAGGGTGAGACTGTGGCCATGGCAGTGCTGACGCAGAAGGCACCCAAGCCCTCCCAGCGAATGGAACCAGAGAGAATGCATGAGGGGCATGAGGCTCAAGGCCAAACTCTTGGGAAATGCTCCAGGCCCTGCCCACCTGGCCAGCTGGTTTCACCTTTCCAGTGTGCCCTCCCTCTCACCATCAAATCTATCAGGGACTTCAAGCCTCGGAGCCTTCATGTCAGCTATGCCTACTGCCTGCCTGTCTCCTCCACATCTGTCCCTCTGAACAAGGACTGCTTGGCCTCTAAGACCCACTCAAATGTCGCCTCTTTGTTGGGGCCTTCACCTACCCTCCCCAGGCCTGCCCAGGGCAGGAGGCAGAGAAGCTAGGAAGGGTGCGGTGGTAAGGGGCAGAGGGTAGGCATCTCCGGTGGGGGTGGGACCAAGGGGAAGAATCAGGGGGGGCAAAGCATCGGGGCAGGGGATCCTACCTGGTGTCCACTAATGGCTTCAGCGGGTCCATAAACCCTTTGAAACTGTGGGCAACTTGGGTCTAGTGTATGTGCTTTGTTCTGGGGAGCGTCTAGGACACTCATCAGAGTCCCAAAGGGGCCTGAGACCTACAAAAGGTTAAGAAACCAGGCTCTAAGGGAGAATTCCCCAAAAGGCGGTTCTACTAATGTGGGCAGCACAAGGCATGCCCATCTCCGCTGACACACAAGCCTTTGACAGCAAGCAGTCACCAGCGGTGAGCAGTTCCTCGCTATCCAGTTCTCTTCAAGCCCGTCATGGCACCAGCAAGAAAGCATCAGTAGGTGCTGCCTGACCTCAACACAACCCCATCACAGCAAACCTCTCAGAGGGTTCCTGCTCAGAGCCTTCAGCAGGCAAAAACACAACAACAAAAGCAAACCAAAATCCAAAAACCCAAACCAACCAACTCATCAACCCAACCAAGCGCAGTCATCACATTTAAAAAATATCTTCACTGTACTTTTTATTCCTGGATACCTTTGGAGCATGACAAATGGTACCAGTTTTCCATTTACAGCAGGAAACGGAGTTTGCTTTCTGGAGTACATTTGGTAAAGTTAGAAAAGCAAACATGAATGTTAAAGGAAAGATAAAGAAACAGTCAGAGGCAAGTAGACATGGGGGACAGATAAGGAGGTGTGTGAATGTCTGGGGCTTGGGAGACATGAGCCTGGCCTTGTCCTGCCTCTTTGGAGATGGCAAACTGGAGGATCAGAGAGGGTGAGGGACCTGCTCAAGGTAACACAGAAAGGCCCTGTAGAACAGCACCCTGATTCTCAGTCGGGCTTATCCCCTGTCTTTAAGGATGGGGTTGGCAGGGGCATGGCAGGCTGACCTCATGGAGGTCAAGTTGGGGGGAGGGAAAGCAGGGCACAGAAAGGCCACCCACACTCCGGTCCCAGCCTCCAGCTCCAAGGCCGCTTTGTTCTGGAGGGGCTTCCCTGTGGCCCGGCCCAAGCTCACCTCCACCATTCTTGTAGCAGAGGTACGGGAAGCGCCAGACATTGCCCAAGCCCACGAAGCCGCCAGCCACAGAGAGCACAAAGTCGATCTTGCTGGACCACTTCTCCCTCTGCGGAGGTTTTCCCTCAGCCTCGTCCTCAGGCCGTGTGCCTGGGCTCTTCCCCGGTGAGGGCTTCAGGATGTCCTTGTGGAAATCTTTCAGACACTGCAGCTTCTCCTTGGTGGCCATCTCCTTGCTTTCTATGGGGGACAAAAGAGAAGCATCCTGCAGCTGATGAGGGACCGCCTGTGTGTCTCAGACACAATCTCTGCTTCCTCATCCACCAGCTGGCTCCCACCTGCCCAGGCCTGTAACAAGGGGCCTGACATCCCTGTCTGTCCAATGCTCTGACAGCAACATCGGGAGTCATTCAGACCCCTTCATGGACCAGGGACCTCAAGATTCAGGCTATGGACACTTGCAACCCACAAAATCGGCAGGTTCCATTCCCCGGGCACCTGCTGAAGAGAAGCACCAGGGGCCCCCATGTTTGTCATCTGAGTGTCATACTTCAGCCTGCACCCCGGCCCTAGCATCGTCTTTCACAAAACACAACACACCCAGGCAGTTCTAGGCATCTGCCAAATAACAGCCTGCAAGCAGTTTCTAGAAATTAACAGATACTATTTTCTAAATTTGGATTTGTATTAAAAAAATGGAGGCTCCTATTTCACAAATGTCTTAACACAGTGTCCAGCCCACAGAGATGACCATTTATAACTGTAAGCTAAAAAAACGGATAGATGGAAATGAACGAGGAATGGGGTTTCAGGCTGGAATGGAAACAATATTTGAGAATGGGTTGCCATCCAAGTATTGAGAATGGATGTTTATGGAATAGATTTGCAATTTATTAACCAGTCACATCTCTAGCAGAAAAAAATAAGGGATTTGCACTGGTGAGGATTATGCAAGAGTGCTTGTTAATCCCCATTTGTCCACCCTTCTCCAACCATCCTCTGGCTTGCTCTGATTCCAGGGGCTGACCCTGTAGATCCTACAAGCCAGGTTCCCTTGCCCTCCGGCTCCCTGTTGGGTTTGGCTAATGGGAGGCCCCAGAGAAAGCCAAATCTCTAAGCCCCCCGAGCTGTTCATGGTTACCCTCAGCCCACTTGTGCTTGGCCCCCAGTCTAGAGGGAGGTCTGCCACCAGCCAGGCCAGAGCTTCTTCTTTCTATACTTCCTAAGGTCCCCAAGTGCTCACTCACCCTGGCAGCTCAGCCCTGAGGGCCACAGTCACATCCAGGGTGGCCGTCTGTGCAGAAGGTGGACACCCCTGGCTCTCTGAGAACTGACAAGGGTTAGTTACCAAGAGCATCCTGAGTCCTAGTCCACAGCATGAGGAAACAGCTCAAGGCTGGGTCCCCTGCCTTCAAGAGCTGACCCACAAAATAACAACGTAACAGAGGGACATAGGAAACGGACGAGCTGCGAAAACCAGAGCTACTGGGCCTACGCGCCCCTCTCTGAGCCTCAGTTTCCCCATCTGCAGAATAAAAAGGATGGCAGCAGAAGTGGCTGACTCAGAGCCAAGCATTCCAGGATACAACTTGTTTGTCTTCATGATCAAACTGGTGGCCAACCTGAAATAATCAGATTTCAGAGAAAAGTCAAGAATTCTAAGTTCTCTTGAAAAATTGGAAGGTTGGACCACAGCGAGCTCATATTCCTCATGGTGATCGCTGACTGGAGCAGATGTGACCACCTTGTCACACGGCCACATCCTGGCCAGCTCACCACCTGGCTCAGGACACACTCGCCTGGCTAGCTCAAGTGGGCATCCGAGTTTGTCTTCTCACCAGAGACCCAAACACTACCTGAAAGTATCCTGTTCAATTTCTTGCTTCCCTGTCGTCTATCTCCTCAACTAGAATGGAGGCTCCTGGGGAAAAGGACTGCACCTGCCTTGCTCACAACTGTGTCCCAGAGCCAGACGCCATGCCTGGCACACAGTAGGGTGTCAGGCAAGAGCTGCTGGGTAGGTGGATCCCAGAGTGGCATCCACAGGCAGCTGGTGACGACTGCAAACCCTGTCTTTGCCAATCCTGTGACCAGGCGAGTCACTTGGCCTCAGAGCCTTGCAGGCAGGGTGAGGCAGTAGCTGCCTAAGGACTTGGGGTGTGGAGAGGGGATGTGCTGGCTTGGCCCCAGATGCTGGGCCCACGGGGGCTGTGCTCGAGGAACAGAGGCACAAAAGCACAACAAAACCCCCGTTTCCCCCACACCTCCTTCCTCTCCCTGGCTTGGGGTGGGGGACCCCAATTGTTTCACTATCTGGCAGCCAACAGACCAAGAAAGGCTTCCTGAAGCCTCCGGGCAGCTCATGGAGCCCTTCCTCTGTCTGCCAGAGCATCCGCGCTGCCTTTCTCTGCCCTGCTCCCTTGGGGCCGGGCGCGGGATTCGACAGGCCAATGGCTACTGTAAAAATAGTCCTACCGGCCAGCATTGTTCCAGCATTGACTTGCACAGCCCCCCGATGGTTATCAGGGCAGCCCATTGTGGGCTGGCTCGGTGGGCGCATAATTGGAGGATGTGAGACTCAACTCCCTCCAAGTGAAGGTGTTTCTCAGGAAATGACCCTGGAGCCTCCTCACCCAGAAGCTCATGACTTCACTGGCAGCTGGGACGGGCCAAGTCCACCCCCGCGAGGAGCTGGGGTCTGCTTCACTGTGGCTACCCTGAGAGTCTTGGCTCTGCCCTCTGGGCACACAGACCCACTTGCCACACTAACACTCAGAGAACCCTCTAGAAACATGGAACAGGAGCAACTGGGGTTTCCCAAGTCCCTTTGCTCTAGGCTCTGGTTTCCTACAAAATGAAGCCTCCACCCCCTTCCACACTCAGGACCCCATTGTCCCGCCACCTGGGGCTGAGCCCAGATGGGGATGGGCGTTTTGAACAGGGCAGGCAGAGTGGGGGACCTGTCATGTGCCTGGCATGGTGGGGGTCTCCCTACTCCTCATTTCTAAGGTGCACCTACCTCTCTACCCGTAGGGGCTGCAGTCACAGGTCCACCTGCCTTGAAGAACACACAGCCAGCAGCCCTGCCCCTGAAGAAGCCCATTCCAGCAAGACCCGCCTGTACATTCCTGGCATCCACCCACATCTCTCTGTCGCCATGGCAACCACGAGCTACAGGCCCCTCAGCCCTTGCATTGGCATCTGTGGCAGCCTTCTCACAGGTCTCCCTGCTGCTATTCTGCCCGCCCCAATCTATTCTCAATGCAGCAGCTAAAGGCAGATTAAGAAGCAGAATCAGGTCCTCATGCCCCCCAACCCTTTGATCACCCCTGGAAGAAAACACAGGCTCCTCACCATGGCCCGCCAGGTCCCAGCACGCACCCCTGCCAACGCTCTGCCCCATCTTCCCTCTCCCCTTCTCTTTGGGACATGGGCCACACAGAACTGCTTTAGTCCCTCCTACTGCCCAGGCTCAGTCCCCTCTGAACCTTCCCACTGGCTGTTGGAGCCACAGGAAGTGTTGGAGCTGGCAGGGAGCTGCCCCAGGCATTCCTGGCCCCTATGGGGACTGGAGTATAAGCCTCAACCCAGAAGCTGAAAGCCACTTCCCAAACAGGTGACCTCAGGCAAGTCACTCAACCCCACCAGTCTTCAGTGTCCTCATCTGTAAAATGGGGTAACTGCTCTCTCCCTGTGGGAGTGTTTTGAGGGTTAAATGAGGGAGGTACACAGAAGGTACTTAAAACAGGATATGGCACACACTCCACACACAGCAGCTACTATTATGACTTGTGACTATCTCCTCTTATTACCCCTATCACTACTATCCAGTCCACCCTGGCCTTGGGGCATATAAAGCCTTCATCCTCCCCAGGGTGAGATCAGCAAGGCCCAAAGATGACAAGAGACACCCTGAGGTCACTCAGCTGGGAGTAACAGTGACCATGATGTATCCAAGCCCTTAGGAGCTTAGCCTCCACTGTCCCTCTGTGGCTCAGTCTGACCTCAGATGACACCCTCCAGGGAGTCCCCGGAGTATCTCTATGCACCTCTGCAAACTTGCAATTAGGACAGTCACCCCAGCATCCACACACACACAACTGGCCACCCCACTGCGCGGTGAGTGCTCAGGAGCGAGTCCTCCTCCACAGGCATCCCTGCACCCGCCGACAAGGGCTGTTTTCCTTGGCACCGGGCCCAGGGTTATTTTGCAGCAGCCGAGATACATAATTCCCCATTTTAAGAGCTTCCTCTTTGGTTATTACAGCTACAAGTGATTAGAATTGACTGATACAGTAGCTCTGGGATGAAGCCTCCCCCTGTGCCCAGCTAAATAGTCTCCTTGTCTCTGTGTTCCAGAGGTGACAGCCAGAGCCAGCAGTGCCTGAAACCAACTGCAGATCACCTGGTCAGATTTGGCACACACGCGGCCAGATGCAGCCCTGTGCCAGCGATGCCATGGCTTGATGAAATTTCCCTTTGCTCTCTCCCTGTTTAATATTAAGATTTGTGAGGACTTATTCTGGGCTGAGCTGTTTATAAACACAGTTTCCTATTCTCCAACACTCTTATTGTAGAAGAGACTTTGGTAGTTTATAGATAAAGGAAGCTGAGGCTCACGCAGGGAAGTGAGCAGCCTGGCTGAGGCTACACACACGAGTAGAAAGGAGAGAGAGGCTCAAGGCCAGAGTTCCCACCTGGCCACCTGGGCCTCCGGCACTGAGCAAAGCAAAGCTTAGAAAGAGGAGGTTTCTGCACTGCTTGCAAATGGGGATCCCTACATCTTGCTCTGCCTCCCTCCCAGGGCCCTGAACACCAGCCAGCTGGGCTCTGAGTTGAGTTGCAGATGCTGCCTCCCCCAGCATCTACCACCTCAGTCCAAGGCTCTGGGGGAAGCCAAGCCCTTGCCTCTTTTTTCCTAGGCAACCTTCCCAGAAGCTCGAGAGTTCTCTGCACCTGCCCTGCCATCCTGCAGACCCTGAACTTCTCAATTTAACAACCAGTGTCCTACATGTCTCTTTCTGGTGGAGAACAATGATTTAAACAATGGCATAACTCAGGAGCTTCTGCCATGCTTTTAGCAAGAGGCCAGGTCCTTGTCTCTTTCCTATTTAGCCTGCTTCTCCACCCCAAATTGCCAAGCACACAGCTGGCCTTTAAGAATCTCTGGTTCAGGTTTCTCACAAACCTCTGGGGCTTAAGCAAGCTGATCTGCGGGTTGGGCAAGCAGCTCCTGGAGTCCCAGAGCAGGGGCAGGAGGAGACCTGGATGACAGCCACTCTACAGGTGGGAAAATCTGAGGCCTAAACAACTCCCTGTGCATTAGGCTTGCTGTGGAATCAAGTGCGTGGCTGGACCCCTTGCCCTGCCCTTTCCACAGCAGGTGTCTCTCTCCTTTCCTCACTTTTCTGCCCATTCCAGAGCCAGATTCTGGGCTGAGGCCATGACTAAGCTGTGTGACCCAGAGCAAGTAACAACCTCTCTGTGCCTCAGCTTCCTCACCGGTAAAAAATGAGGGTAAAAACAAGACCAGGGACTAAGTAGGATAACACCTAATGTTATTCAGCACAGAGTCTAGCACATACAAATTGATCAATAAATAGTAGCTTAAAAAAAAAAAAAACCAGCCAGTCACATTGCAATTCTATTATACTTTGTGGCAAGCATTATACCCTGTGTTTGTTTTAAAAAAAGAAAAAGTGGGCCAGGTGTGGTGGCTCACGCCTGTAATTCCAGCACTTTGGGAGGTCGAGGTGGGCAGATCACTTGAGGTAAGAAGTTCAAGACCAGCCCAGCCAACATGGTAAAACCCATCTCTACTAAAAATACAAAACAAAACAAATTAGCCAGGTGTGGTGATGCATGCCTGTAATCCCAGCTACTCGAGAGGCTGAGGCAGAAGAAGTGCTGGAATCCAGGAGGCTGACACTGCAGTGAGCCGAGATCGCATGACTGCACTTTTTAAGGCTGGTGACAGAGCAAGACTCCATCTCAAAAAAATAAATAAAATAAAATAAAATAAAATAATATAATAAATAAATAAATAAGAAAAAGTGGATGGTTGGAGGTATTGGGGAATTGCTGGTCAAAACACACAACATTTCAGTTATGCATGAGGAGTAAGTTCAATAGATCTATTATGTATGTCAAGGTGTCATGGTGATTAAAATTAATAGCATATTGTATACTTGAAAACTGTTGAGAGTAGATTTTAAGTGTTCTCACTACACACAAAAAATGTTTAGTAAGTGAGGTGATACGTAAGTTAATTGGCTTGATCTAGTCATTCTACACCATAAGTATATACAATTTTTACTTATCAATTTTAAAACTTCCAGCCTGGGCAATATGGCAAAACCCCATCTTTACAAAAACTACAAAAAATTAGCTGGGTGTGGTGGCACACGCCTGTAGTCCCAGCTACATGGGAGGCTGAGGTGGGAGGATCACTTGAGCCTCGGAAGTCAAGGCTGCAGTGAGCCATGATTGCTCCACTGCACTCCAGCCTGGGTGACAGAGCGAGACCCTGTCTCAAAGAAAAAAAAAAAGAAAAAAAAGTTACTTTTAAGAAAAAGATAGCTGTGTTTATTAAGCACTGACCATATATACAAGCAGAATATGCATCTTTTTAAAAAGAGCACTGACTACAAGCACATTTTCGTTTTCTTAGCTAATCCCCTCGGTGGGTGCTGCTACCATCCTTCCTGTGCTGATGAGGCACAGAGATGTGAAGTCATTTGTCCACAGTCACACGGTGAGGAAAAGGCCACTTCAGCTCCAAATGCCCCGTCTTGGCCTCTGAAGTCCATGTTCTCAACCACTGCAGCTGCTATGGGTCACCTGCTTTACAAAATGAAATGGGGTCTGGTGTCTTTAAAGAGCCAGCTGCAAGCCGGCTGACAAATTGGGGAACTAGGCAAGGGCAAACAGGGAAGTGAAGGGCCACATGATGGAGACGGGGCTCAGGAGGCTGGACAGGGCCTGGGGAGCAGTCAGTGCCAAAGGCCACGGGGCTGGGCCAGGCCAGCTGATGAAACAGCACAGACTCAGGCAGGACAGATGGCGTGCTGGACTGGAGCCCTCCTCTAGCAAACAAGGAGCTCTGATGGGGCTCCCTGGACCACTGTCTCCATAGATTCTGGGCTAGGTAAAGGCTCAGTGAGCAGGATGGCCAGGATCTATCAGTGATGCCTGCCAAGGGCACCCTCCTTGGCCCTAGTGTTTAACAATTAAGCACCAAAAAAAAAAAAAAAAAGGGAGTTGTTATTAAGAGTGCTATTCCTGGGTGGGCGTGGTGGCTCACACCTTTAATCCCAACACTCTGGAAGGCTGAAGTGAAAGGATGGCTTGAGGCCAGGAGTTCCAGATAAGCCTGGGCAACACAGTTGGAGCCTGTCTGTACAAAAAGTTAAAAAAAATTAGCCAGGTGTGGTCGTGTGCACCGGCAGTCCCAGCTACTCAGGAGGCTGCGGTAGGAGGATCACTTGCACCCGGGAGTTGGAGGCTGCAGTGAGTTGTGATCGTGCCACTGCACTCCAGGCTGGGTGATAGAGCAAGACCCTGTTTCTAAAGACATGAAAAAAATAATAATAAAGTAGAAGTGCTTTCCACCACTCTAAGTGGAGTAGCTGTTTTAAGTGGAAATTAATCAAAGGCTTTTTTTTTTCTCTTTTATATATATTTTAAAAGTATACCTTTAAGAGACTGAATCATTGAATTGTATCATGTGGTCTGTATCTGTTGGTTATCTGCTCCCAAGGAAAGGTTAACTCAAGCGTGGCGAGCTCCAAAGCCTCCAGAAGCCTGGCAGGCAAAGGACAGGAGTCCACTGGGCTGGGGAGGCTGCAGGGAAGAGTGGGAACCAGGGGACAGGAGGAGTCTGGACTCACAGGCAGCTCTCCTCAGCTCCCACTACTGCAGGTGCCTTTGGGACTGGGGCCCACTAGGGCTGGATCTTCCAACTTCTCGAGAGATGTTGAAATCTGGGTTGTATGCACACACACATTTTTCAGTTTCTAAACCACCACCTGGGTCAAACACAAATGCAGAGGGGGCCAGACTCAGCCTGTGGCCAGTTTGTCCTCTTTGGTCACACGATTGCCCCCAGGTCACCTAAGGTGGCCGTGGCAAAGGGAAGAAAGGACTCGTGCGGAGATGCTGACCAGGCTGGCCTACAGCCCCGATGGCTTGTCCCGGTGAGGTCATCCAGGAAGCCAGGCATTGTTTTGCCCGGAACAAAGTCGAAACAATGAGCAAAAATATTCTGGTTGTAGTGAAAGTGAATTCTGTTGAGGAAATTGTTTCGGCATGCCATCTCTGGGACAGGGGCTTGTTATCTACCTGGGGTTCAGCATCCTCGGGTGAGGGCCTCCCCTCTCCTGATTTAACTGCAACCTCCACCCCAACAAAGTACAGGTCTACCCTCAGAGACCCCCGACCTCCGCTAGAAGCCTCCTGCCTGGATCACACTCTGCCCTCAACCTGCAGAGAAGCCTCTACCTCACCCCCAGCCTCATCAGCCTTGCCTTTCACAGATCAGGAGGCTGAGGCTCAGAGAAGGGGGAAGCCTTGTCCCAGGTCCCACAGCTACAGGATAGTGGGCCAGGATTTGCACCCACATCCCAACTCCATGACCTTGGTGCCACCCTGGGGCAAGGTGACCTCTTGACGGGGACCAGCCAGACCAGGTAGTTCTTCTTAGTCTGTGGTTTGCTGGGGGAGAGTGGATGACAGTGAGCAGGTTTTGCAAAGAACAAGCCTCTGGAACAACGCCGGGGGTGGTGAGGCACGGTATGAGTTCAATCGACAGCCAACTTGTCACCTTCCCCTCATAAAAACATTGGCAGGTGAACACAAGGTCTGGGGACCGGGTCCAAACTGTTTTATCATCTCCTTGGAAGTGGCAGGACCTGGCCCGAAGCCTCAGAGAACCACAGTCTGGCAGCAGAGGAGAGGCAGCAATGAGAGAGCCACCGTGCCAGCTGCAGGGGGAGGGCTGGAGGCATGGCAGGCTCCCAGTGGCAGGATGGCCTGGGAAGGGCCGGGATGAGGCAAGGTGGCTGGCGCTGCCCCAGATGAAGGTGTTTGGGGCACACACCATACTCCAAACAGAGGTGCCCCACAGCACAGCCCAAGCAGCGAAGTTGGGGAAAGGGCAGTGGGTGAGGTCAGAAAGCTGGATCATGCAGGCGAAGTCACTTCCCCTCTGCAGCTCAGAGGTCCAGGGTTAGAATAAGGGTTCGAGTGGCTTTGGCAAGCAGTGGTTGTCAATTCACCCTACTATGTGCCAGGCACTGCCCTAGGAACCGGAGGCAGTGGTTGAGCCTCACCAAGCTGGCCTGAAGAAGGGGAGATAGACACTAAACACATAAATGAACAAATATTTACGACAGTGCCCACCACACAGAAGTAAACAAAGCAGTCCCCTCTGTGGAGGTGACATTTCATAACAGCAGCAGCTCGCTGAGGACTCACTGTAGGCAGGTCCTGTGCCAAGCCATTTCCAGGCACCAACTCACTCACTTACTCCTCAGCAGCTGGGATGATGGAAAGAGGCCCAGGGAAGTGAAGCCACTTACCCAAGGTCATACAGCTGGGATTCAAACCCAGAAGCTCAGCTCTAGGGAACAAGCTTTTAACCACACTGAAGCTGAGACCTGCATGGCAAAGAACTGGGGGAACGGTATTCTAAGAGCAGGGAACAGCAGGTGTAAAGATGGCCATGGTGCACCTAGTGAAGAAACAGACAGCCAGCAGGCAGAGAGGAAGAGGGGACGGGGCCCCCACGGCCAGAGTTAGAACTTGGATTTATCCCAAGTTTTGTGCTGCCCCAGTAAGGGCTCAATGCTTTTGGCTAAAAGCCCTGGCTTGTCCCTGACCACCTGGCCAACCCTTCCCTTCTACTCTGAAAGGGAACTTAAGGGCCATGTTGGATTTTTCCCTGCAGGCACTTGTGACTTTTTTTTTTTTTTTTGAGACAGAGTCTAGCTCTGTTGCCCAGGCTGGAGTGCAGGGTGCGATCTCGGCTCACTGCAACCTCCACCACCTGGGTTCAAGGGATTCTCGTTCCTCAGCCTCCTGAATAGTTAGGATTACAGATGTGTGCCACCACACCCGGCTAATTATTTAGTATTTTTAGTAGAGACGGGGTTTCACCATGTTGGCCAGGACAGTCTCAAACTCCTGACCTCAAGTGATCCGCCCGCCTCGGCCTCCCAAAGTGCTGAGATTACAGATGTGAGCTACCGTGCCCAGCTAACACTTTCTGGTGGGGCCTGTGGGGTCCTTCACCCCACATCTCGGCCGCCTGGGTTCCTCACCATGAGCTGAGAACCTGTGGGGTGGGTGGCCGGAATGTCTTCCCCTTGGCCAAGGACCTAACACCTGAGGCTGGTGGCACAAACACAACATCCTCGTGCGGGAAGCCCAAACCCTGCCGGCTCCATGGGTGAAGCCGTGCTTTGAAAGGAACAGGGTCACCCTTTGCTGTGCTGTGCTCTTGGGAAGTCATCTGCCCACTCTACTCTGAGCAGGCACTCGCTTACCTGGGGCAGTTCTCCCTGGGGGAGGTGGCGAAAGCTCTGGCTGATGGAGCACCTGTTACATGCCTGGCCCAGGGCCACCACAGGGAGACTGGGTCATCTTCACCTTCACAGTACTAACGACTACAGAAGGAGCGGGGGCTCGTTTTGTTAAACGAGCAAAAATTATTCTACAAGTTCAGAGGAAGGAGGAGGTTCCGTGTCTGGTCAGGCGTAGGCTTCAAAGACGTCTCTGGTCAAAGAGCCCCTGAGAGCTGGGCCTGACAGCCTAGACGCACAGAGGAAGGTCAAGTCCCTGAGATGCTGTCTGAGGGGACCCTGGACACCACTCAGTAGACTTCCAGGGCACTCGGTACCCACAGCTGGGCTGGAGGAGGAAGAGGAGCTCAGGGAGGGCCACCAAATGCCTACCTTGGGTAGCTGGAGGCCTGCTTCCATGGCCAGAGGCAGGGCCGAGAGCGGCCCCATCTGTAGATTCTGTGTACATGGGGGCTTCTGCAAAGCCTGGCTCCTGACCTGGCAAGTCGTGCACTGTTGGACTTGCTCTTGAGGCTGGAGTTTTGGGGTTGTTTTCCTGTTGCTATGTGTTTAGGCCAATAACAGCACAGCTGCCACACTGCCTGCAGCCCCGCTCCAGGGTGCAGGGGCTGGGTGAAGGGTCGGAGGGAGCCAAGCCCCTTTTCCATCTCCTTCCCCCATGGCCCAGGGCTGGCTGGAGTCAGGCTGCTGCAGGGGCCCCTGGAGCCTGCGGAAGGAGTGGGTGAGTCAGCAAGCAGCCACCTCCTGGCACTGACTCACCAGAGACAGCACAGGGCTGTCACTCTTGCTGTCAGTTTCGCTAGCAGCCCAGCCCTCAGCCTGGTTTTGCCGGAAATGGGGGCGGGGTAGGGTAGACCATGAGCCTGAAACAGGCTCTGCAGAGCCCAGGATTATTTCTGGAGGCCACAAAAAAGAAACTCAAGAAAAGAGAAAGGTTGGTTGCCATTTCCTTGACCTTCTCCTTTTAAGCTGTAAGAACCCTAAAGCCCTGCTCCTTGTTGGCTATGAAAAGCAGACAGAGGGCAGCCCCTCCCTTGCTCTATAGAAACTGGAAGGATACAGGCCCCAATGACAGAGTCAGCTAAGGGTGCGCGTGCAGGAGCCGGACCACCCCCAACTCTGTCACCAGGGCTCTGCCGGATGCCACAGTGCCATGGAAACCAGCCAGGGCGCTCTGCTGTACAGCCTTGGGCAAGTCACCTTCTCTCTTCAGTCTCAGTGTTACCCTCTCTAAAATGGGCACAATATCCCATCTACAGTATGTGAAACTCCTACCTCATTAAATGTTTGCAAACAACCTCCCCCTCCTTGTTCCTCTTTTAAACATGTTTTTCTCCCCGATGAGGGTGGACTTTCTTCTTCCTTCCTACCTCCGCCCCACCTCACTCGGACTCAGAAATTCAGCTCGACCAGAGTGTGGTGCTAGAGGAACCAAGCAGCCTGAGATTTAGCAAGACAGGGTGGGGAACTAGCACTGTCGGTCACTGGTGCCCGCTGTGTTCTGGAGCACAGGGGCGTGCTCTACTTATTTGGAAGCCGATTCCTAGGCCCCCTCCACCATTCAGAACCAGCCCAAGACCCCCAGGGGTTGCTGAAGTACACGCTGTGCCTTCTCAAGCCCCAACACCTTGGCTTGTGCTGTGCCCTCAGCCCGGTACACTCTTCCCCTGCCTAATGAGCAGACACCCTTCACAGCCTTGATGGGACAGCCTCCAGGACAGCTCTGTCCCTGCGTTCCCAGCCCGTACTGTCACTGTCTGTTACTCCCCAGTCACCCGGGGCCTGCTTCCTGACATCCGGTATTAATACAAGGCCCAGCACGATGAGGATTTTTCAGACGGAATGTTTAGGGCTCAGGGCTCCGGGGACACTCCGTGTAGGGACAAACAGCCTTCCATGTCAGGCATTCTGAGGGCTCCTCTACGAGGGTGACAGAGCAAACTGCAATGACAGATGCTGGGGGCTGTGGACAGTGGGGAAGGGTGGACCAGAATGTGCTCCCAACATCTGAGCACAGTTTCCCATCAAATGGTCAAAACTCTACAGATGAACCCCAAATCTTTAGGAAATCACTTTTCATTAAAATGATATGTGCATTCCTGAGCATCTTCCCATAATGACTTTCAAGTTAATTTTTCCTGCCCCTAAAGGTTTGCCAAGTGCCAGGGGACCCTGGGATCCCACACAAAATTAAAGACTCACAGTGGGGCTTCAGAGGTCTTGGCACGTCCACATCCAAGCCCAATTTACAGATGAGGAAACCGAGGCCCAGGCCACACAGCAGATCAATGACAAGACAAAGCTACAGTCTCTAGCCTCCTCCACAGACAGCCCCATCAGAGCTGGAGGGAACTCATTTCACAGAGGGGAAACTGAGGCCTGAAAGATGTGGTGGAGGGCGGGACATTCCCGACAACCCCAACCTGGTGGGACACAGTGGATGCCAGAGGCTGAATGTAAGCTCTTATTCCAAACCTGGGTGGATGAGGCTCATATCTATTTCTATCAGGTTGGCAACTGTTGATGCAGCGGTGGCAGCAACTTCCAGCACTACAAGATGGCGCCTAACAGCGGTTACTGCTCAGCCAGAAGAAAAGCTCAGCACTAAAATCCACACTCGGGTGGGGCTAGGCTGCAGGGAGGACTGACACTTCTCAACTGTGGTCTTCCTACGTGCAGAGGCCATCTCCCAGGGCAACCCCCAGTGGTGGCCATCTCCCTCAACCTTCCATTGCAATTTAGCTTAAGCTCGGGGGTTCAGGGAACATGGTGTACCTTCTGATGGCCTGTCACTTGTGGTGTGGCCCAAGAGGCCACACCAACCACTGGAAGCTCCTTGAAGGCATGCCCTGACCTCTGCTCCCACCTGCTTAGCTGGGTTTGTTTCTAGCAAACCCCAAATGCCTGCCATGTCAGCCCCCAGCTCAAGAACTCTCAGTGACTCCCAGCTGCCTAGATAATAATCTAAACTTCTCCTCTTGGAATCCCAGGCTCACTAGAGTGGTCCGCCTTGCCCCCAATCTCTGCCACCTTATTTCTCCTTTTGCCCAGCATGAGTCTCTCCGGCACTGCCCCTTTCAAGTCTGCTTGGTTTGTGGGTACTCTCACATTTAGGTACATCCCACCCACCTTGAAGACCCTGGCCCAAGTGTCACCTCCCCGCAAAAGCCCTTCCTCCCCACCCAAGACTCTTCCGTTTAGCATCCTCCAGCAAAAATCACCCCCACCATTCACCAGACACTGGACTCTCATTCAGAACTTGCAACTTTGGATAAACTTCAAAGTTCTCCTTGGGAAACCTCAGTTTCTTGACCTGTAAACAGGCCTCATAATCTGTAAAGTCATTCATTGCTGAAGCCTCTGGGATCTTAGGAGGGACTAGTGGATGACCAGAATCCTCACATGGGGAACATCAGAGCTGCCTGAGACACTGGCTAAAAATGCAGATCCCTGGGCCCATGCAGACCTACTGACTGAATTTTCAAGGTGGGGGCCCACGAATCTGTCCTGTTTAACCAGCTTCCCAAGTGAATCTTAAAATCAGGTGAGGTTGGGAACGGTGGTGCTAATGAACTGGGAGGCACTTGGGCAAAACATCAAACAAAATCAGCTCAGGAAAGAGATTAAGGCTGGCTGATGACAGTGCGTGCATGTGGTGCGTGTGTGCACAGACGTCTCATTTGCCAGACCGTGAGCATCTAGGGGCTGGGCCAGGCTGAGTTTCACTTCTGCCAGCCTCACTAACTCCAGGATCATCCCAAGAGCCATTTGTCCTGGACTTGAGAGTTTGCCAGAGGGTCTCTTATTCCCTATTGCTGCTGCTCCTCACCAGGCCCTGGCAGATGAAGACCTTGGCCCTCATTATACAAATAAGGAAAACGAGGCTCAGAGGAGAATGACCTGGCCAAGGTTACTCTGTAGCGAGTGGCAGAGCCCAGATGTGGACCCAGGACAGAGCCAACATGCCTTTATCCACTTGCTAAAGAGAAAGGGAGTTTGAGAAATCAAGGCAAGGGCTGGCAGGGGGGACCAAGGGCTTCTGGAGCTGGGCAGCTAAGTGGGGCCTGCATATTTGATACTGAGGGGAGAAGCCTTGGAGACCAACCCCAACTCCTGGGGCTGCGGGGTACAGAGGGAAAAAGAAGCCTGGCCTTGTCTCTGCAGCAGGCCAGGGGCACAGTTCAGCTGAGCAGGCCCCAGGCAGTGTCTCCAAGGACAGGAATGAGCTGCAAGGCACATTGCCTGGGACTTAGGGGCTCCCCTCGCTGTCACCCAGCAGTGGCGGGTCACTTTCTCCAGTGGAGGCAGCAGGTGGGACTTCCCCAACAGCAGAAACACCTGTCCCTTAAACACCACCTCCCCAGGCACAGGGACCAATGGCAGGAAAGGCCACCGGAGGCTCTGCTGACACTGCTTGAGCAAGGTGAGGCTTGCCCCGCTCTGGACTGTGGTTGAGACCTGCTCTCAGGAGACTCATCAGCCTGGAGGCACAGGGTCCCAACTGTCCCTCCCACACACCTGCACACACAGGCCCCTCCGGGTGAAGGCACCCTCCCCAGGAGAGAAAGTTGCACACCATAAATAAACCTGTCTGTGCTTCATGGGGGCAATAACAGTTCCTAAGTTGTGAGGCTGTTGAGAGATTAAAGAACCAAACATGTATGGACTGCTTAGAACAGTGCCTGGCATACAGCAGGCACTTAGAAAGTTCAAGCTATCAGGATGATGACAAAATTGACCAGCATTCTTCCTAAAACCATGGGCAGCCTGAACTCTGAGCCGAGGCCCTGCTGAGCATCTTGTGGGGGCCATGCCCGCCGAGTGCTTTACAGATCGTCTCACAGAGCCAAGACCAGGGCCCAAACACCAGCCAACCGGTTCTGAGATTCGGGGTGTCACCATAACACCCCGGTTCTGAGATTCAGGGTGTCACCCTGACACCTGGGCCTCCTCCTAGCTGCCCCCTCCCTTCTATTCCAACTATCTCTCCCTGGGCCTCTCAGGGGCCAGCCTCCTCTTCTGCAATGGGTGTGACTGGGGGATCCTGGGGTCCCCATCCATACTCTTGCTGACTGAGCAATGTGAGTTCCCTGGGTTGGTGGCTCCCTGGGGATCTGAGCACAGATGGGAAAACCTGCCATCACCTCCCTCCCCTATCCCTTAGGATACAGTTAGGGGAGCATCTCAGGGCAGAAAGCAGAGTGGAGGAGCGGGGAGGCCAGATCAAGGCCTGCAGTTCCCCATGCAAAGTACTGAGTACCCTTCTGGCCCTTGGGATGGTGGCACCTGCTAAGTTGGGGAAATGGAAGTTACAGGGGCTGGGAACTGGACTCGAGAGTAGAAAAGGACTTTGCTGTGGACCTGCAGAGCAGCCCCAACAACCCACAGGAGGGAAGGAACAGCAGGGCAGCTCCTTGGAGCAGGGTGGCCACGCAGCTTCTTGTCACCCGCTGGCCACCGCGGACACCTCGGGCAGTTGGAGAGAAAACCTTCAGGAGAGGAACATCACCTTGCGTGGCCCCCAGGATGGCTGCAACTGCAGAAATCAGATACTGGGACCCCTCGACATGGCAGCTTTGAAACCCCACAGCTCCTGGCTGAAGGTCCTTGGGCACCGAGGACCCCTCATTTAGGCACCATTGAATGACAGGTCAGCCCAACAACTTAACGCCCAGAGTTCACATACAGTAAGCAGACAGAGGCCTGGGAAGGAAGGCGGGGCTAGCCAGGAAGCTCTGAAGCCAGGGTGATGGGGCTCAAACCCCAGCTCTGCAACCCTGGGCAGCATATGCTCTGTGCCTCAGTTTCCTCAGCTGTAAAACATGGCTGATAATGGCATCGACTTCACAGGGTGGATGGCAACCACACCAGGTTAATTGCTCAGGACAGGGCCAGGTGCCCAGAGACGTGTACATTAAAACTCCACGTGTGAAGGGGAACAGCTACTCATGCTGGGGCTAATCCGGAAGAGCTGCCTGCCTGTAGCAGGACTCAGGACAGCTGCAACTATTGTGGTTGGCTTTTAGGTCTCCCCAAAGGGCTTCTACTCTGTGGCTGTCCAAGGCCAGGTTGTGGGCTATGCCACTCTGGAATGAAGCCTTCCCCAGCCCACAGTGTGAGGTATCCCTGCCTTCTAACATTACCGCCTTATACTTTTTGGGATATTATTACTTTTTGGTATGTGGTTTCTCCTTTTACATCATGGTGAGAGCAGTTGGTCACTCAAAAAAAAATCCCCATACGGTGGTAAAATTAAAAGTGTGCCAGTCCGAGGGCAGGTTACTCCATCTCTCAATCCAAATTTTGTTTCTGAATTTGGAGTAGGTTGTGAAATTCAACACTATCATCTGGCCTAATGTCGCCATTGCACAGGTGGGGAAACGGAGGCCCAAGTGGAGAAGGGCTGCTTGAGCCTCGATGAGTGCCTTGGTCTCCCATGTCCTAGGTCTGGTCTGGATGTTCAGTTCCCTCCCCTGCTGCCTGGATGTCCTAGGACCAGCAGGGCTCCCTGCTGGTTTGGGGAGCTCTCTCCCAGGCCTAGGAAACACAGAGCCCCAAATCCCACGGAGGTCCTTGGCCCCATGGGAGGGTTCCGCCAACCCCTGTCCACCTGGCAACCCACCTTGTGTCAGCTCAGGTACTGAGAGGCTGCCTGCAGCAAGGATTTGGGCTGAGGCGAGAAAACAGAGGCTCCCAGTGTGGTCTGCGGGGGGGCGACCTGGGCAAGTATCCTCAGTGAGAGGAGCCATGCCCTCCTTCAAGCTGCAGGCCTCTGGGGAAGACCTTTATCCTACTGGGGGCTCTGGCAGGGCCACCCAGGTTGCCAGGAATTAAATGTGACCAAAGGGCTCCCATATTGGCTCCCTGCACCCTCTTACTGTGGGCACAGTCCACTGAACCCCATTTCTCAGGTGACTGCAGTTGCCGGTGACCTCACAGGGCTTGAGTCACAGAAGGGAACCCAACGTGGTTCTGGAAAGGGGCAGAGGCTCTGTGAGCAGATGTGCACATGGGTGGACAAGCAAGCACGACTCACTCACTGGAGGCAGGGGAGACTGAGGCACAGAAGCAGCCAGAGAGAGTGCGGAAGACACCCAGCACCCAGGCTATCTGTGCCTCAGAATATCTGAGCATGAGGTCACAATGCCCTTTCCAGCACAGCGCACGGTGCTGGGCGGCTGTGTTTTCCAGGAAAGTACACCACATAAGAACACTCCGCAGCAGAACGAAAGCCAGAGAGGGGTTCCTTTATCACAGAACTCCCCATCACCACGCCGTTTCTGGGAGGCCCTGCCATTCCCAGGCCCTGGAAGACACATTCCTGCTCATCCTCAGGTGCACTTTCCCCTGAGAAGCCAGTCCAGAAGTTTCTTCTTCCTCACCAAGACCGCAGGAAGCTCTAGGGCAGGGCCAGCCCTCCTCCCAGGTAGGGATGAGGAGGGTCCCGGCTTATTGTCATAGCAACCCTTGGTTCTCCTAATTCCACCTGTTCTTGTATAGCTGAAATAATAACTGCAGCTGACATTGTCTATCTGGCACTGTGATGGGCACTTTACATAATTCTAGCTAATAGAAATGTTTTAATCAGGCTAAATATTTTTTTCTTTCCTTAAATCATTTTTCACTGATTACAGCTGCTTACTTTTCTCCTAATTAGTCCGAAAGTAGCGAGACTTTGTAGCATCTTAGAGTCTAATGGGGCTTAAAAGCACACTGGAAATGCTTTAAATGTATGCAAAACCCTCCAGCCTCGTGGCCAGTCCCAGCTCCCTGGGCTGCGTGCTTGCCTGTGTGGTTTGGGAATCAGCAGGTGGACACATTATTTTACCCAATCCTTAACCAGCCACCCTTTGAGATGGGTTGGGGGGACTTACCCCAAATGGAGATGAGGAACTACAGCTCAGAATCAATAAGCGACTTGACCGAGGTTGCACAGCCAGGAAGTGGTGGACTGGAGTCTGGATCCGTAACCACTGGGCTCTGGGGCACTGCCTGGTTGTGACCTTAGATACCAGGAAGTCTCTCCCCCTCAACCTGACACAGGGGGAAACTGAAACCAGCAGGAGGCAAGGGAATTATGTTTTCAAATTAACTCAAGGATTAGAATCCAGGTCTCTTGAATCAGCCCAGATCAAAAGTAGCTTCACGGACCAGGTGGCAGCTGGCCTCAATCACAAGGGCAGCGGCTAACAGCCCTGGCTGCGTAAGGCCCAGTGCTCAATGCTTGCAAGGATCTCCCCATTTAATTACACTCATAATTGGTGAAAGTCCTGCATACCTGCCGTGATTACTAACTACTGACCCTGCAGGCTAGGGAAGAAATGTTTAGCCATTTAAATTCAGACTGGCCGGAGAAATTAAGAGGCTGATATCCAGGGGTGTGACTAATCTCAACGAAATTGATGAGGGGAAGGACCATGGGTAGTCTCCCAACCCACATCATTTTTGGAAACGCAATTGTTGCCTTCCACCCTCCCTGCCCCGAGTCCCCCACCCACCCCTCACCTCCTTAGAGCTTCCTTTCACTGCTGCAAAGTGTCTCACCCACTGCAGCCTAGGGTGTAATCAGCTTATTCTCTCGTCCATAGCCTGGGCCATCTGAAAACGGCTCCCTTTACTCCTTGGGGGCAAGGATACCTGAGATTTAGGCCACAACTATATATAGCCAAGAAATCTGTCCTTTTTAATTGACTCATCTATTTATTTGGTCAAGCAGTTCCTGCTGACCCCCAGATGGCCGAGTTCTACATAATTCCTCTTGATAATGTGGGTGGAAAGGAGGGGCCCTCCCTGCCTCTGCTGCTTGGGCTCTGTATTCCCAGTGCAGGCAGCTCCTGTGGGACTCTGACAAATAAGCTTTGCCTACTTTCATCCTTCGCCTATGCTGCATCACCTAGAAGGTTTTAGTTGGAACCTAACACTGTGACCCTTGCCAGCTGCAAGTGGTGACCTCAGGAATGTCACTTCCCCCTGGGGGCCTCAGTTGCATCATCTGTAAAATGGGTCATCGCGAATTACACAAGGAAGGTACAAGGAAGTGCCTCGAATACACGATTGGATTTGCTCTCCGGAGAAACAGGATACTCCGTGCCCAAGAAAGAGTAGCCATCTTTCATTTCATGCCCTCGTTCAACCAACACTTGACCTCGACTCCGCCCCTTCTTAGCATCCAGCTAAGTGCAGACAGAGGCAGAAACAAACACCCCGGGGCTGCAGATCTGCCACACTGGGAAAATACCAGCTGCATCTCCAGCCGGTGTTGTGTGTCAAAGAGGCAGCTTCGACGGAGCTTCCTTCGACAGCGCTGCGTCCCTGTCCTCTCCCTCCCAATGCACTTCATGGGCTCCCAAAACCACGTGAGTCAGCAAACTGCGTTAGACACCTCGTTAGACTGGGTTTCCTCTGGGGACTTGTGGCTGTGCCTGCGACTCTCCTGCAGCCGTGTTTGGGTGAAGGCAGGGTTTGTCTCTTCTGAAGCCAGTTTTCAAAACAACAAGCACTACCTTTAAGGGGCACCTGAAACCATGAAATAAGGATTCCTGTTTCTGGTTGGTTCCCCAAAGTGAATCAAGACCAACCACTCTGAACAGATCCGAGGTCACGAACCACCCCCACCCATACCCCTACCCCAGGCAGCTTGTCTCCCCTCCCCACTGCCCAGAGCAGGACACCCGAGCCATGCTGCACTCCTTAGGGCTTCTAGAAAGTCACTCCAGGCTTCCACTCTATAGCAGGCCTTTCCACAACTGGGAATGCCCTCACTGCCTGGTGCCCAACTGGCATATTTTTGATATTCAAGACCTCTAGGAGCTTTTTTTTTTTCTTTTTTTCTTTTTGTAACTTTGCATGCCCAAAGCACCTTTGAGAGACCCTCCTCACCCCTGACAGGGTCCTGATTTGTAGCATCTTCCCACACAAGTTCCAAGGCTGCACAGAGGGCAGCTCATTTCTAGGTCCCTAGCCCCAGCTGGAGCCTGAGCCACAGCAAAAGTCCATAACTTTTGGATGACTGATCAGACTTTCAATTCTCAATGTTTACATGCTTAGAGATTTTCCCCAAACTTCCCCTGACGTCAAACACTCTTGCTGGGGCCTTTCCCCTACTCAGCAGAGCTGGCAGGGCTTTGAAAAGGTGCCTTTCTCAAATGGACTAGAAAGGCCAAAGGGAAACAAAAGGTCTCGACTCCATGACCTTAAACTGGGACAACCTTTCTCCCCAGAATCATCTGGCAGGTCCAGAAACCAGCCATGAGGCTTCCAGACTCGGCCGCACAGGGATCACTTGGCCCACAGAAGGCCACACTCCCTGATTTGTCTCTTTTGGGTGAGAGACTTCACTGAATGTCTGGATTGTTAAATGTGAATAAACCACCCCTGAATTATGACCAATATTACTTAATAAGACAGAGCTGGTATTTTCAAAATACCAAATTGCTCTCTCCTATATGTACTTCCTAACCCAGTAGATATCATAGGGCCCATTTTACAGATGGGGCAACTGAGGCCCAGGCAGAAGATGGACTTGCCCAAAGAAGTAGCACCAAAGACTATTCTCTTGACAGCACCACAACAGGACAGGTGGATCTGAGAGGAGCAGAGGCCTGAGGTCTCAAGGTGCTGTGTGACCATGAGCAGGTCACTGCATTCCTCTGAGCCTCAGCCTCAGGAGGCTTGTTATGAGAAGAGTGGATGAAAAGGTGGAGGCAGACAGGCTCATGAGTCCACAGTCACAAACAGCTTCCCTCTACCCACGTGAGATAAGGCCCAGCCTCCTGGCTCTTTACCAACTGCACTGTGCCTGGTGTATAGTGGTTGCTCAATATTTACTAAGTGAATGAATGTTGTCTCACAACACTCATGTGTGAGTGTCTCACACTCATCCCAGGTGTGAGATCACACCGAGGCATGAGAAGGCCTGGTACAGCAGGGCTCCCTCCCCCGGGCACTGTCTGTCCTTCCGGAGGCACTTTGTCCCCTTCTTCCCATCCAGAAGACACATCTTGCTTGCTGGCTGTAGAGTCCTTTTGAAGTCCTCTGGGATCCTCTACAGTTTTTCCAAAGCAAATGCCCATTACTAAGGGTGTCACGTGGATGACACACATGCCACCTCCTCCCACCTTGCCCCCTTGACAGACATTGCTAATCAATCCTGGTTTCCTTCTCATTGATGTGGACCCAGTCTTGGATTCTTCATCAGAATCTGGTCTCTCTGGGCCCCCAGTAACTTAAGGGACAAGAGACAGACCCTTGTCCGGGACAGGCAGGATGCCCAGAAAAGACTTGAGGGGCTGTGAGACTAGCAGAAGCTCTCAGGAAAACTCAACCTGGAAAACATAAATGAGAACCTAGTCCCCTCCTTGTGACAGAGGTAGCAAAGGAGGTAGGAGGCGTGTAACACAATGGCCAAGGTGGGACCCCACAAGGCAACAGGAGTGAGGATGGGGATTTGGAAGCGGGAGCTAAGCTGGGGCTAGGAATTGAGAGGCTGAAGAGCAGGGATGCAACTCTACCTCTGGCTGGGAGGAGGGTGGGGGTGAGAAGCAATGACAGGAAGCCAAGGTGGCCTGCGTGCAGGCCCCCAGAGGGTGAGCCACTAAGCAGCCAAGCTGGGGTGGGGCCTGGACACCAGCCCTATGCCGCACATGCTCTGTGCCTGACTTAGAGTACACTCAGCTCAGAGCAGAGATCTGCACCAGGGCACTGGCTCCTAAATCGAAGGGGTGGAGACTCTTACCCAAGCTCGGCACTGCCACCCCAAAAACCTACCCTGGGAATAAATGATTTATTCTTTTTTTTTTTTTTTTTTTTTTTTTTTTGGGGGGGTTTTTTATCAATCCCCGGAAGCCAAGGTGGCCTGCG